>NW_020526856.1:15000-33994 GCF_003368295.1 Carassius auratus
AAAGATGCCTTAATGTTGCTAAGTTAACCTCTAACAAGGCCAGTAATGATTAGGAGTGCCCAAACTTACCGTCACACACACACACACACACACACACGTCCTCATCTGTGCTCCATACACACACAGGAGGTTTGCATTAGAAAGAAGAGTTCATCCCATAGAGCAGTATTGCGTCATGTATTATTGAAGCTCTCGCTTGTATAAACACAACTCTGATAAATTGGGGTCTCCATTTTTCCGATTCATTTAGGTTAATGCAGTTTTAATTAGTACTTGATTTGAAGCCTATTAGATGTAATTTATAAGTCCTCTCTCGAACCAGCAAACGTTGCTGCATGGGATTACTAAGATAAAAGGGCCGAACTGAATTAGTCACTGTCTGGTACCGGCATGGGCTCTGAGATTCCTCTCTATCAGTTCTAACTACCTGTTTATTTGCACAAGTGCTTTCAATCACATTAGGGCCGACTAATGAATGGTGGCTTTCTCTTCAGAGATTGCATCACCAGGCTTGTCAGCTCTTTCTGTCAGATTAAAACCATCCATAATCAAGTCTGAAGGAAAAGGGTGTTCCTACACTGATGTTTCTCCATGATTTCCTGAAACCACTCTCTCTCCCTCAAAGCTCTCTCATGGGCGAGTCTCCTTTTAATAGCTGGTTTTATAAAGGATCAATTATTCAAGAGAAGAGAGAGAGGATATGGCCTTGGAATTAATGGAGCAGCTGAGCTTTTCAATTGAACTCGTGATTTATGTGTGGCCTTTTGCCTTAGTGAGAGAGAGAGATAACACATTAACATCATCATTATATAACCTGACTTACACGTCATATTTCTTTGTGTATCATGTTGTATGTTGTGATCAGCTCGATGTATGCCATTGTGAAGGATAAATTATGATTGTTGATAACATAAACTGAACTTTGTTTGAAACGAGGCATAACGTTTAATTTATGTTTATATTTATTTTTTTCCACACACATAATGAAATAATATTAATATTAAATCCTATATATAATATATAAATCCCACAGTTGTGTAAAATGTATATAGTATATGTAAATTTGAATATATATATATATATATATATATATATATATATATATATATATATATATATATATATATATATATATATATATATATATATATATATATGAATATATTAATGGTTTACATTTATAGTGTATATTTAAATTTGTATCTATATATTTAAAAGTAACTGTATATTTGGATTTGTACATATTAAGATTTACATGCTATATATTTGTAATACTTTATACTCAGGATTTATAAATGTGTATATATAAAAGTTCATTAATTGTCTTTATTTATTAACTTGATGACATTACCAAATGCAGAGTGTTTGAGAGACAGTTGAAGACTGCATGCAGACACATCTGTGTCTCTTCGTATCTGTAAAGGTCCGTGTTAACATGTAAGTGACAGTGATATTACCTGTTGCTCATCTGTTTCTGCTTTCACGTATGAACACCACAGAGCAGTGAAATTTCCATATTACAGCAGTGCAACCCAACCTCATCGTCTGTTTTGAAATACTTATTCTATGGGAGACCCAGACTGAAATGGAAGAAGAGGGTAAAATTTAGCAGGACAGGACAGATACTGTAACATGGTTTCACCTTTGCTGACAGCCAAAGTCACAACAGATGAGGAAATCCCCCTTTCAACATGACGTGCTTACTGTATGGAAGAGAAACATTAACAAGGACCATTTGAAGGCCATGTCACACACAGATGTTTATCTCAAGCGGGGAAAGACAGGAAAACGCTCCAGAGCAGCGAGGAACAGGTGGAGCACTTCTGGTGCACAGGTTCCCTGGGAAAGAGATATTCTCTTTCACTTGCATGTGTGTGTGAATTGCCCCTAGACGTGAATTAAATGGTCCCATCTGTAACCTTATAAGATGCAGCTTTGCTCGCAAGACCTGAGATCGATTTTGTGCACTTATTCTTTGAGAGGAAAAATGCAAAAGAAGCTCGCCGGGGATCCGTTTTCAGACAGTTAATGGCATTGTGAAACAAGGGGGCAATATAGGGCAGCGCTTTCACACATTCTTACATCTTTCTATCTACATAACATGAACCATATTTACGATCAGAATCACAGCCGCACACACAGCAGGATCCACTTCATTCAATCTACCTCAAGCTAGTACATTTGTACCGTGTGCTGTAGGTTTATTATACAAACAGTACATTTTCAAACCACAAGGAATCATACTTTTTAAGTAAAAAGCTCTTTCTTTTTTTCTTTTTTCACATTGCTCTATTTCTTATATGTATTGTATATATTTACAATAAATTGACTCGTATGTGTAATAATATCTTTTGACTGACAGTTGACTGATTTTTGGCTCTATGCTTGCATAAGGACATGGGGCATTGTGGAGAGGAGAGAGAGGTTTGCTGGATCTCAGTAGTCTTAGTTTATCAGTCTAACCGACTCCAGCCACTAGATGGGGTATGATAACCGTGAAGATATTCCCTGCAAGCTCTCAACTACTTAAAGAGCTTTAGATCAGTGGCTCCCAACTGGTTCTGCGTGAGGACCCACGTTTTACATTGGACATCATGTGGCGACCCAACGCAGATCCAAAATTATTTAGTATATATAAATGTGAAGAATATTAACATTTAAAATGTATTATTTTTTTTACTATGTCAGAGTGAAATCTACCATTTTGTAAATGCATAAGCAACTAACAAATGCAGAAGGTCTAACAAATGAAACAAACACTTGGATATGTATTATATTAATTCTCTAGTGAGAGGTGCATTTGCTGCTAAATATTCTTAATTGTTTTCTCTTTTAATAAGCGATTAGCCTAATTTCTTTGCTATTAATTTGTAGTATTATTTTTGTATTTATATTTATGTTTTTATTTATATATCCAATAGCAGCATTTGTGTAAAGGTAGAAATTTAGTTTTTTATTAATTATTTAGTTAATAAAATAACGAAATTATTTTTCCCCTATGACTGTGAATACTGTATATGCCTTTCTTGAAGAGAAAAGAAAAGAAAGAAAGAAAGAAAGAAATTCTTCAACAAGAGGTCTTGTTGATTTATGGTTTGTTTTTCCTCAAATAAAAACGTTGCACATGCAGTACACTATAATAATTTTTATGACTGTCTTTAAAGACAGGAAATTTCCTAGTAAGTGGTAGACCAATAAAAGTCAATTGTAATTTACATTAACAACATGATTACTAGTCTGTATTTCTGTCCTTGAAATGTGGTGACACATCAGCTTGACATGATGCCAGCTTGGATCTTTTCTTTAGGGCATGATGTGTAGTTTTGCATTTGCAATAATAAATCTAAACGTGTAAATAACTGTTGAATTTACTCTTCCTGCTATGATAGATCTGTAAGATCAAAGCTGCAATGAATTCATTGAATTGAATCACGGCAGTGAGAAATACTGTATGCGGTATAGAATGTTTATAGGACTATAGAAGTTAAATTCATAGTCTTCAGTATTTCAATATTAGGTAAAAGACATATATAGAAATATTTAAGCTTGATTCTTAACAATTTATTATACAATATCATATTATTTTAAAACAAATAAAATAGCTGAAACAAAAAATTGCAAATTAAACAAATTTCTTTTCCAAAAAACACAAACGCAGGTGTGCATGAATCACTTTACATAGAGATTTTGGTTTCAATTTATAAATTCTCAAGCTAGCCAAAATGTCAGTTTTTAACCAAAGCAAAACATTCTCTCAACGGCTGAACATTCCATCCTTCATGAATATTAAAACTGTTCCAAACTAATCACCTTTCTTTTGGGCTTCATTTATATATGTAGGTTTGTGTATGTGATTATGGTCTGTATTGAAAAAAGTATAACAATTCATATTAATATTCTTTTTTAGACAAATATGAAAAAAGTCCAAAGAATATTTGTCAAGCCCAACTTAAGATATACACTACAGAGTAAGTCTGAGGTTGGTACGTTTTCAAAATGTTTTTGAAAGAAGTCTTGTATACTAAGTCTGCTTTTATAACAGTAATATTATGAAATATTATGACAGTATTAAATAACTAATTTCAGTTGTTTTAAAATCTGTAAACATTTAACAATTTTTTTACAAAATTATATGTATATGTATGTATGTATATATATTAATACTTTTAACCTGTAAAAAATAGATCCAAAGTGAGTAATTTATATATATATATATATATATATATATATATATATATATATATATATATATATATATATATATATATATAAATTACTCACTTTGGATCTATTTTTTACAGGTTAAAAGTATTAATTGTATTCTTTAAAAATCATAAACACTATATTTAATACATAGTTATATAATAAATGCAAAATGAACTATGTCACTGTGCACTACTGCACTCATGCAACAGTAGGAATGTTTTACATCTATAATTTCCTGATTGTGTTTTCATAGCCAGATTTAACCACAGAGTCTGTGAGAAAAAAAAGTGATAAGGCTCTACTGATCACTAGAAAATTTAAAGCAGGTTCTAGAGTACAAGAGACACAATGAGACAGAGAATATTTCCCCACCTGCTCCGAGTTCAGCAAGGGTTCACTCCACAACGTTAAGCCGCTTTGAGTTCACTCTCCTCAGGGCACCCCCAGTATATAAACACCAGTCACACACAAATATACTCGCACTCACACACAGTTCAAGCCATCTGATTGTAAGTGCTCAAATATTTAGAATGTCTTTAGTGCTGCAGTGAGCGGAGAGGAGTGGGGGAACATTTCGGGTACTGACAGACGGTTCTCACTGCGATCGGTCAGGCTGATCGTGCTTTTATAACGGATAAAATACATAAAAGCAAACATTTGCTTCCCTCTCTTTCCACAGTTTAAACACACTGTTTTTGGATGAGATGGTGTGGATATATTGTAAATGTGATGGATATACAGTATCCATTGGAATATATATTCCCTACTCAGGTATAAAACTCACTGACCAGCACCTCTGTTAAAATCAACTCACTCCATCCCCATCTCTTAGCTGACCTTTCTTCTGAATTTTTCCCTTGCCCAAAATAATGAATACCTCCTGACTACTTCAGAGAGATGACCTAACACGTCGTCCTGCAGTAGTGGAATGTCATATAACTCCAAAATCGCCCAATCAGCATGCTGGAGCACAGAGCAAACAGAGAGGGGGTCCGGCTGTGGGCTGAGGATGAGCTCGCGCAGGGCTGAAGTGCGCTCCTCGGGATGTCAATGTAATAGACTGGCTTATGATGTGTAAATAGCACGCTGCTTTAATGGCAGCTGCCTCGCTCCGATGCACTCAACGACTGAATTTAAATCACAGGGGAGAGGAGATGGAGGCAGAGCGAGGGGAGGCTCCACACCAGGCCATCCCCAGCTTCCTCTCACGTTCTCGGGCTAATCTCGTTGACCCCCGGGGTGGCAGGAACTGGTGGAAGACGGGGGGCTGGTGAAAGCGGGATATGGAGTGCTGGCTCACATTTTACGTGACATACATTTACTGCATTTACTGCAGCATGGGTATAGTTCACATTTAGCATTCTCTTTCTGATATTAATAGTTGTTGCAGCATGTTTGCTTTGAAAGATTCATATTTTCTAATCTAAAAACTGTAAATATTTCTAAACGTGCTTGTTTCTGTAAACCTTTCTGTCTGAATATGAAATTACTAATCAACATTTTACTTTTACTACTTTTATATTATATATGTTATACAACTACATATATAACAATGTATATATATAGTATGTACGTATGTATTTATACATTTTATATGTATTTATAAGTTTGATAAATTTGGCACTGATAAATTATTTTATTTCAGTTGCATAATATATTATGATATTTATTTTGTATTGAAATTAATTAGTATTTATACTATAAAATAATTGTAAAATATAGATAAATGTCAAATATGCAGAAAAATGGTACCATGACACATGGTAATCTATTAAAGCCTTTGTCTGGATCTGGAAACAAAAAGAAAAAAGAGGGAAAAATAACTGTAGCCATTTGTCTGATCTTCATTGTACTTCATAAAGCAGGGGATTTTTTTAAACACACACCACGTTCACACCAAATGCTTGTGTCTCTGCTTCTGTTTTAAAAAATGGATATACACTTATAATATACACAAATAAAACAAGAAAAAGCTATTTATCACGTTTTTCCGTATTGGTTATAAGTGATTGGTTATAACTAGATTTATTACTACAATTAATCGCAAATAGTATTAATAAGAAAAAGGTAATACATTTATCAACCAAAATATACTTCTTAATCTCTTTCTCTTTTATTCCTTTAGGGGGAAGAATTCACATGCTCAGAATTATTTTTTGATCGTCAAGAATACCACATTAATCTGTTTATATTAACTTGTGTGGTTACGTAAGTTTCTATTACATTTTAATTTTGTATTGGAAGTTTCCAATTTTACATTGAATCAAATGTGGTAGATGCAAACCTACTTTTAAATACATTAAACCCCCAGTTGTGCCACATATACATTAAAGGGCCTCCATCAACATCCAGCAGACATATGATAGTGTCCGCTGAGAGAGGTGAAAGCAAGAGTTTGAATCCAGCCTCCGTGGAGGTAGCAGCCTTTGATACATTCTCTGTTTCCTTTTTCAGTCTGGCAATAGTGTCGGTTCCCACAGCAATTGACCTTGGAGTCTCTTCAGAACTTTCTCCCCACCCAATCTGCTGGTGCTAAAAGCTTGCCTGGAATCTGGCTGTTTTTCATTACATCACTAAACTCCGACTCTCCCGAGATCCCCTTTTGAAAAATAACACCTGAGTTTTGGGGCAGTAGTGACACAGGAAAGGATCGGATTGAAAGAGGCAGGTTGGAGAGGGCAGATAAAGAGAAGAGGAAGAAATAAACAAAGTAGATAAAGTGAAATATAATTTGGCCTTATATGTAATCCAGGGCTGCTGGAGACACCCCTGATCTGGCAGTTTGTGAGGTTAGCTTAGTGGGACTGAGCAAAGCTCGAACGGCTGCTGCTTTTCGCTCTGATCCTGAGAAGCAATCAGGCCTAGGTGGCTATCTCAGAAGCGCTGAGAAACACTCTAAGCCTGCATGCGTCTAAGGCCCCTGCTAAAGGTCAGTGGAAAAACTGGTGTGGCAAGGGTGCACCGGTGGAAACTATATTAAATAAACGTTTACTCAACCAAATAAAGTATACATCTTACATTAAATAATAATAATAATAATAACTAAACTATTTTAAATAGACGTTTACTCAACCAAATAAAATATGCATCTTACATTAAATAATACTACTACTAATAATAATAATAATAATAATTATTATTATTATTATTATTATTATTGTTATTATTATAACTAAACTATTTTTAATAAACGTTAACTCAACCAAATAAAGTATACTTCTTACATTTAATAATAATGAAAATAAATAAATAATTAATCATAATTATTCTTATTCATATTATTATTGTATTTATTTTATCTGTATGATATATAAACATACAAACTAATAAATATATACATGTATGTTACCTTATATATAAATTACTATTTAGTACTTATGAGTACTTATCTTATGAGATTATATATATATATATATATATATATATATATATATATATATATATATATATATATATATATATTTTTACACACATACACACACACACACACATACGACACATGGTTTGATGGTTTCATTTCATCTTAAGCGGAAATTGCTCTTTAAAATTATAAACACAAGTGCTTATGTGAAACATTTTACCACCAAAGATTTTTTTGCAAACAGAGAACACAAACACAACTGAGAGACTAATGTCTTGAAATATTATTACCAGAGGAACTTGCATGTATGCAAATAATGCGTCTGCAAATCATCTGGACAGACAGACCATCTCTATCTCCTGATGTACTGCTTCCTTTCAACCCATTTAAAATTCCTGGGACATTTCTAATAAATGGTGACAAATCACATTAGTCATGATTTACTAATTGAAGTCCTAACATGTTTATCCACTTTTGCATAAACTCTCAAAGTTTGTGTGTGAAGATGCATAGTGTGTGAATGTATGATGAATATCAGGAATCATTATTGCTTCCTTACAGTGACTCAGATGCACAACATAAACTTCAAATGCTTTGCAATAAGCACTAAACATGACATAATTCCAACTGCTTGTGAAAAAGTATTACTTTTTCCTTGCCTTCATCCATCATTCTGACGTCTACCTGCTTCTACATCCCATGTTACCATTCCCTTTTTAGATGTATCATGCTTAAGAAGCTTGTCATGACTTTCTGAGTAGCGTGACTATTAAAATCATTCGATATGGGCTTGTTTAGAACCACAATCAACTCTATTTCAGTTATTTGGTTTTATCTAAGTTATTTGATCCATTTCACTTACTAATCAGATTCTTAATAACATGTCTGACTTCCAGAAAAGTGTTTAGATGAAGCTTTTCCTCCTTTCTGAGCACCACCAGATGACTGTTTCAGGCTACACCGTTTATCCCAGGCCCAAAGGCATAGCGAATTCCATGCATGTGCGTTTATTTGATTGTTTAACAGTGATTTCCGGAAACCAAGTATTAGACCACCAGGAGCTGCCTTGTAACAATTAGGGGGGGTTAAATGGTAGTTGGCCACACAGGAGGGCATCACCACACCGCAACCCTTTTCCTGCCCCCAGAGGTCAAAGTTCTAGGAACTTTTGCAGGAAACGCCAATTTCTCAACTGCCCCAAAGCAGGTGGACACCAGGTTGGCACTGTTTACCCATACGAAATGAAGGAAGTAAGGAAATGGCTATCAAACACAGCAAGGTACAAGCATGAGAGTGTCCCGTTGTCTCTCCTGAAACTCTCGTTTCAACTGTCTGGCATGACGTGCGCAAAGTTTGTCATTATAATTTTGGGTTAATCCTGCCCTGCAGCAAAAGCAAGTCTAATTTAATTTAAACTTTAGTTCAGGTACTCCAGCTTTGAAGCTGATGCCCTTAAAAGCTAGTCAGTAAGATGCCTCAGAGTTATGCACTTCCACCATGTTATTGTATTGGGACCTGGAGATGAACCCTCCGGGGAAGAGTTAGCCATTAGTAAAAGGATCAGACTGTTATTTGAAGAGCTAGGGTCAGACTTAGAAGATTTGAAGAAGAGATAAGTCCTAGCCTTCAGTGTTTTGATTATTACTGTAGGTAAACAACCGTAGAAGAAGTTGGGACATCTCTTGAAGGAACGCTCCATTGTATCTCCCCCTCTTTCCCACCAATCGCCACGCACCTGCGAGTAATGCAGAGGACGGAGGTCCCGGGAACTCTACCGTTGTTCTCCTTGACACCAGCTGCCATCACCAGCATGGCCAAGGGCAAGGTCACAATGCCGACCAGAGGGAACAGCCAGCGGATTGTTTTCGCTCCAGCAATAGACAAACAGCCGCCGTGGACACACTGAGAGAACCAGCTGTGGCCGTGACCTTTACACCCTCCAACCTGACCCCAAATTAGCCCAATGACGGCAAGCAGAGATGACAACTAATTACTGGCCTCTTGGTTGCCTTTGGCTCTACCTGAGAAAAATGCAGCTCAGATGTGATGCTATGTGCTGGTTTTTAAAGGCATAATAGTGAGGTCTGACTTCAGTTTGTTAATTAATTTTTTAGATTAACAAAATGTTATTCATTTTCTGAAAATCAACAGCTTTATTTAGTTTATTTGATTACTTTTACATATTATAATATTATTTTTTATATTAAATTAAGAGATAATGAAACGCTCAACCGGCAACCATTTAACTCTGCATGGTTGCACTACACACAAGAGATTTTTTTCAATCTATTTTAATGATAGAATATTGGTAAGCAAACAACAAAATACTCTAATAAGAGTTGAATTATACAGCACAAATAATGGGGAAATAATTCAATTTTAATTAATTTCTGTAATGAATAAATTGTGTTAATATATATTTATATGTTTGTTTATAATTAATTTCTATATTGTTACATCTGAATTTATAATCAACATTTTTCTTTTCCAATATCTTGGAGGTTTTTATTTTTCATTTTTTATGAGGCATACATTATATGCAATGCCAGAACCCATTAAATGATATGTTGGTTTACTCTAGAACACACATGCGCTTTAGCATTATTTACAATGATTTAAGCTAATTAAGCACAACTTATTATACCATTATTGTCTGATTTTATATTCACAAAATTATATATATATATATATATATATATATATATATATATATATATATATATATATATATATATATATATATATTTTTTTTTTTTTTTTTTTTTTTTTTTTAATCTGCGTTTCATTTCTTAATTGAGCACGTCTCATTTTTTAATTTTTACTAAATATAGCTTAGACTGTAAAAGGCTGTTATGCACCATATTTGTTCAGTTGAATTATTAGTATTAGTAGTATTATAACTGGTCTTTTCAGCGACAAAATTGCTATTTTACTAAAACATTGTGACCTGTATTCACTGCCGAGCAAGCCTCTTTAATGACATTGATTTTGTAGTCTGTACCTTGTCAACCTGCAATCCAAAATATTTTTTGTTCATATGACATAGCAGTTATTGCTAAATTAAAGAACTGCATGCAATGTTCCTTACGACGTAAATACCCACATAGTCTACCAATTATTATCATTTCAGCACTAATCACAGAAGTGTTTGGTAAAAGCTGTGTTGTACAGTCCCACCAGCAGCTTGTTTTTGAGCATGTAGCACTAACACAATTCTCACAAAGATAGTGCTCCACCCATTTTCACCACCCAAACTGTAATTCAGTTCTATTAAAACAGCTTCATTTTCCATTACATTTCCCATCAACCACAAACTCATGTCCCTGTAGCACATTGTTGTGCTGATGTTGCCTGGTGTTCTTGTTGCTAAGTTGGCTTTATCCCATTATTAGGCTAATGTAATGGGCTGTCCTATTCCAAACACCAACTAGATGGACCACAGAGGGCGAAACGTTGGGGCACCATGTTATCTGGGCACAATGCAGCTTCTTCCACTGATACTCTGGCAGGCATTACGGCCGGTTCAAACAAGTCCTTCACACCACCCTTTTAAAATGATTTTCTCCCTTCAGTCTCTTTTTCTCTCACCCCGGCTCTGACTGACAATCACATCACTGGCTGTCCACATTCTATGGTCTTTAATGCCAAATTAAGCTCCGATCTCTTCTATTTTAAATGGGGGAGCCAGAGAGAGTGGTGACAATCACGATTGTGCCAGAGAGGAAAAATTAAACGGTATTTAAAAAATACAGAACCCCACATTAAAACCCTCTGCCACAATTGCTGCTAATTGGTAGATTATCCGGCCGCTCTTGGAAGCCTAATACGCGGTGTGAGGAAGAGGAGACCCGGCCCCCGTATCCCTCCTCTGAGCGGCAGGGTGTGGGTCCAATCGCGTCTGAGTGGGTGAAGGATTAGTAGTGCCATTGTCGGAGAACATGACCTTGAGTGGAGTTTAGTTTAGCCCCTCCCTGCCCTCTCTGCAATCTCTGTCACCATATTCTTTAACGGCACATGATGATATGCTTTGGGAGAGCCGCCGATCCCACAACGATGCCAAAGAAGGTCTGATTTACAAGTATATAAAAGTGTCACGTTTCATATCCTTTTGAAATAAAAGAAAAACAACTGGTAACTAATTCCTACAACTTGACCTTCCAGAGTGACAGACATAAAACACACTGATGCTGATTTAAAGGGATAGTTCACCCAGAAATTGCTTTATTTACTAACCCTCATGTTGTTCCAAACCTGTATGACTTTCATTCTTCTGTTGCGCAGAAGACATTTTTAAAGAATGTTTTGCCTGTTTGTTTGTATGAGAAATAATACTATTTTAGTAATATGGGTTCATTTCACACTACATTTATACCAGTCATAAGTTTGGAATAATTTAATCTTGTAATGTTTTTGAAATAAGTTTCTTATACTCACTACGGCTGCATTTATATGATCAAAAATACAGTGAAAACAGTAATATTGTGAAATATTATTACAATTCAAAAGAACTGTTTTATATTTTAATATATTTTAACATTTAACTTATTAATTAGTTATTGCAAAGCTGAGTTTTCAGCAGTCATTACTCCAGTTTTTAGTGTCACATGATCCTTCGGAAATCATTCTAATATGCTGATTTGGTCCATATAAACATTTCTTATTATTAATATCAATGTTGGAAACAGTTTTTGCTGCTTAATATTTTTAAACCAAGATACATGCCATTACATTTAAATTTAAAGCATTACTATTTTTATTTCTGTTGTCTTCTTTTGTGTTCTGCAGAATAAGGAGATTCATATGAATTTTGAACAACAGGAAGGTAAGTCAAGAAAATTTTTATTATTATTATTATTATTATTGAACTATCCCTTTAATATTAAGTATTTTCTCCAAAGTCGTGCTTGTTTTATTTGAACGGAGAGATCAAATGCCCAAGCTGTTGACAAGCGATTATCTTCATTAAATGAAAATATATATATAACTGCTATTATATCTTCCTCGTGTTTATTGCAAAGCCCCTTTTAATTAATCACTACTGCACCATAATAACACTCAAATTAAATTTAAACTTCATTACTATTTGGCTTACTGATCCATAAACAGAGGGCTGGGAACAAATTAGCGGTGTGTTGTCCAGTATTGCACTCCTAATAATTTGAACCGTAATCCTTTAATTGCGACTGTGTGTGACTCGGATATTGTAGCAGGAAGACATACAATGTCCACACCTGTGCAGCCGACTCCTTTTCAGCACTCGGAGTGGACACTTTACACAGTCCTTGGCTGTGTGATTTCCCAGAACGAGAGCGAGACCCATTACCGTCCCAAAGAAAGAGATGTTCTTCGATCTTGCTTTTGATGAGTGCCCATTTGCATCAAAAAAGGCCTCAGTTTCCTACTGTAACTTGTGAACTGATCAAAAGACCAAGTGATGTCTTAAAAGCTGAGCGGCTTTTCCCCTCTTTTGACATAAGAGAGGCTCTCCAGAGGCCCCCTTGCTGTTGTGGCCTTGGAGGTTAGCTAAACCAGCCTCTCAGACTGTACTGAACAGATCTGTGTGCTCCTCATCACTGTGCTCCATTTCAATGGGGGGTCTCTGTCACAGTGTATCGACGCCCCCTTTCACTAAAACACAATGAAAGCAACTTGTGAGCCTGCAGTATGTTTATATGTGCATTTTGATGGTCATATTGTGTGCTGTGAGTGCATGCTGGAATGCTTTTGGAATAAAACGCCTAGAAGTTTGAGAATTAAACCTCAAGTTGCATTATATTGTATGCATCATGCAGGAAACAAATCTGCTTGTGTTGTATGAGGAGAAATACAGTGAGGGTCTAAAATCTGAGGAAAAATGCTTTTAAATTTTTGCATTTGTTATTAAAATATATAAGTTATTATTTTACAAATTATATATCTCCAGCATGACAATATCAGTGAAATGTTAAACTGAAGAAGAAAACATATTTGCTGTTTGTATTTAATCTGATGATCATGATGTAAAAAAGAAAAGAAAAGAAAAGAAAGGAAAAGAAAAGTTCTTAAAAAATAAATATATATATATATTGTGCTTAAATTGAAGCAAGAATTTATCATCTTATGTTCAAAATAATATTATGTATGATAGTGTCACAAATATGTTTATAAGTAGTATAGAAACAGTGCAGAGCATTAATATTAAAGATTTTCTAAATATTGGCATTATAATTTATGTTTGTTTAAATTTTGTTTAAATAAAATCATAATATCATTCAATTTAATAACAATACATTTAATAATAATAATAATAATAATATCTTCAGTGTGGTCTGTATATATAATTATTATATTTTATTGTATTGTATGTTCCCTTGACCTGCTTTGCTCTCTTCTGTTTGTTCTGGTAGGGTAAGTAATAGAGCACTTCCATTTAAAATATAAACATCACAATTAATTCACTCAAGAGAAATTGTTCCATGTCAGTTTTAAAATATAATACTAAGAATGGTCAATATGGAATATGGCATCTGTAAAGGATTTTACAAATATTTATAAGTTCTGCCGTTTGTGAAAGGGGTTTACATTTTTTCGGTGACCAGCACATTATAAACTGGGGCCAGAATAAAGATGAGAACAGGTTGTGTGTGTGTGTGTGTGTGTGTGTACACGTGCAATCTCTCCTGATCTACATCCAGCTGCTTTCACTTACAGGACATAGGGGTATAGGGGTCACAAGGCCACAGCATGACCTCATCAAATTAGCCCCAACTGAGCGAGGTGTTTAGCACGAGTTAACGCTCGTAATCTGAAGGGCATTAAATGCAAATGCAGCAACCATATGCCCACTTCAAAAAGACACCGCTTGCTGGCTTCCCACCATCTCCCCCCACCAGTATGTATTCATTGCCCAATCATTCACATGCCTGCCTGAGTGTGTGTGAGCTGTTAAAATGACAATGGTTTTCTCTTATACTGACCAGGTGCAAAACATTTCCATCCCTGCAGAGAGAACGACTGGGAATCTGTTACGCAAACATTTGCGAACAAAATACTTTAATGTTGAGCTCTAAATTGTGTTACGTTTTCTATTTCTCACCCAATTTCCATTTTAAATTCCATATCTCCTTAAGAGTCATTTAGTCATTTTTTGTTCTATTCATTCAAAAATACATTAAAGTGGTATTCATACATGCAATGATATGAATACAGATAAATTTACTATTTGACACTTGAACTTGAACAAGACAAGGAGGCTTCATGTTGTAAAATGTAGTTTAAACATTTTTTAAACTCATCTTTTTTAAAATCATTAAATATAATAATAATAACAACTAATAAACAAACTAACTTTTTAAAAAAAGTATTTTTTTTTTTCTTTTTTTTTTTTTTTAATCATGGTGCACCCGTATATGTCAATGACCCATATTCACATATAATGGAGTACAATAGGGATGTTGATATAGTGAAGTGAACTACTGAGGTCAAACCAAACCAAGCGAAGGAAGAAAACGTTTACAAAATGCTTTGCTTGCCCCACATGATCTCTCATGAGACAGAGTGAGCGAGTAAAAGAGAGAGAGAGTACTGCCAGGGTTGCTGATGATTATGGGTTTGAGGGCTGATTGTACACCCTGAGGCTGTGTTGCATGCTGGGACATATGGCAGCTCCTATGTGCTAATAAACACCTGTGGATAGAGTGAAACAGGGGAGACCCCACTGGGCCTTAGGCCTTTAAAGCCACCTGTGCGGACCTCCACTATTTATACTCACCATCTTTTTTATCCTACATCTCTTCTTGACTTTTGATCTCTCCCAATCTTTTATCTCAGTTTTTGTTTAAATATCTTCAAAGATGCACACACATTGTTTTTTTTGTTTTTTTTTTTCTTTTTTTTTTTTGTTGTCTGTGTTTGTTTATTTGTTGATTTGTTTGTTTGTTTTCAATGAAAGAAGTATGTAAATGAATAGTATTATTTTTGGAGAAATGTATAAATTGCTTATGTTTATAAATAAACATAACTTGCTGAATATATATATATATATATATATATATATATATATATATATATTCAGCAAGAATACATTAAATTGGTACGAAATATTAGAAAATATTTATATTTCAAATAAATCTGTTAATTTGAACTTTAAATAATCTTGAAAAAAAAATTTTTTTAGCAAAAATGTTTAGCCGCAAAACCATTTTAAACTTTAATAATGTGGGGGTTTTTTTTGTTGTTGTTGTTGTTTTTTTCGACCCACGTGAACATATTAGGTAGATTGATTTCTGAAGGATATTCAGATAAAATAGAAATTATCTCATAGCACTGAAACTGCACTTGCTAAAATTACAAATGACTTGCTGCTTGCGTCTGACCAAGGCTGCATCTCATTGCTAGGTTTACTTGAACTTAGTGCTGTGTTTGACACCATAAATCATGACATACTCATAGATCGATTACAAAGCCATACAGGTATTCAAGGGCAGGCTTTAAGATGGTTTAGATCCTACCTGTCTAATCGCTACCACTTTGATTATTTAAACTGGAAGTCATCCCAGTTATTACCAGTAAAACAGTGGCATGCACAGATCTCCCGAGGGGCAGGAGCGAAATGGCGTTACGAGGGCATAATTGTGGATTTTTTTTTTTTATATTTTGATTTCATTAAGATTCTTTGTCATGTTGGTTTTTCTATTTTGCAAACTGTTTGAGCATCACAGCCAAACTAATTTCCATATTATAAAGCCTTTTAAGGTAACTAAATATGAAAAAGTATGGCGGATATTAAGGCAAAAAGGGCATGGGCAAAGATAGATATTTTTGTCATTATTTTATCTTTGTAATTTTAAAAATGAGAACAAAAATACACATTACAAAAACAGATATTATACAAATAAAATAGTGTTTTATTTTCAGGTACAATAGGAGTATTTAGCAGGAGCATTAAAACAAATTAAATAAACAAATATAAAAATAAAACACTATATACATTAATTCCTATTAAAGCAACTGTATTAAAGTTTTTAGTCAAGTGTATTGAGTGATTTTTCTCTGTGTGTTTGGTGCTTTATTAACATTAAAGGAATAAAATAGGTGTTTTAGTTTTTATATACCTTCACGTACTCACTCAAAAGTTGTTTTAAACCTGAATGAGTTTCCTTCTTCTGCTAAACATAAATGCTATTTCGAAGAAGGTGGAAAATCAGACACTTGCTGGTCCAAAGTGACATCCATAGTATTTTTTTTTTTTAACTGTAAAAGTCAATGTAGACCAGCAACTGTTTAGTTACACAGATTCTTCAAAATATCTTCTTTTGTGTTCAGCACAAGAAATAAGTTAATATAGGTTTGGGACTCCCCCTTTCCCCACCCCTCGGGGTCAGGCAGCTTGGGGGGTTGTTCGTTGTTTTTGTTTTCCGTTGTTTATATATATATATATATATATATATATATATATATATATATATATTATATATATATATATATATACAGAATCTGAATTAAAATGTGTTTGATTTAAGCCTACATTTCAAAATTTTGTGTCATAAATTGTGCCTTTCGCACGTACGATCACACAGGTGTAATCAGTCTGGCCTGGTCCCTGGAGCATACGATCAAGTGCATCACATGATCAACTGCTAAATTCAAATGTTGAATTTAGCCAAAGACAGGCGCGCTCAGAGCTGTCATATATCACAACTTTTTTAGTTTTCAGTTTATTTTAGTTTTCAAACGTATAAATTCACATAAGTACTAGATTTGTAAAATACACACTGATGTCTATGGAAGAGGTAATAATAATCATTTCCATTATAATTCGACACGTTTTATTCATATCAGATACACATTGTGTAAGTAACTTCAATGTTTACTTTATTCTATTCCTAGTTCACCAGCCACTTACTTTTAAGTATTTCGGGAGAAGTGGATGAATTCACGTGTTGTAAAGATAGAGGTTGTAAATCCAACAGATCCGATTCTCTGAACTGCGTCTGCGGCACAAACTAACACGGCGGCGCCCATCGCGCATACAGCTCAACGAACACGATCATTATAAAGGTGTTTAAACAACAATATACTTCCACTTGCCTGTATTTGACAATCGGAATATCAGATATTTCATGCCATAGCTAACACATTTGTGAATATTCTGAATAAAAAGGAAAATTGTAAAAGCAGATCATCATTCATTCAGCGCTGTTGCTGCTGCAGTGTGTCACGTGACAAGCAATGACGCGTCACCATGGAAACGCCGCCCCCCCCTCACAATATAGTTCCCACGTCCCTGGTAGTGTGTGCGCTGGCTTTAGCGGTGCATTCAAGGGCACTTGTAAAACTGATGTTTGTTGTGACTGCATGAGTTGTATGCAGGGCGAGCGCAGGGAGGGGAAATCTATATCGTCTATATCGTTGCTTTTTTCGAAAGTAATATCTTGAAAGTTCATATCTAGGTATAGATACGATAACGATATATCGTTCAGCCCTATGTAGAGCTTTCTCGCATTTGGCTCCTAAACTCTGGAATAACCTTTCGGATAAATTTCAGGGTTCATACACACTCTCTCTGTTTAAATCTAGATTAAAGACACATCTATTTGGCCATGTCACACTACGCTGCCGGAAGGAACACGGAGCCTAGAATAATCGAAAGAGTCTTTATTAATTCAACACAGGGGTAAATCCAACATGGAGAACAGGAGAAAGACACACGTACTTGGTTGGTAGACCCGACAAACTGAACTGAAAGGACTAGGGTTATAAAGACAGGATAATGATGGAACTGACAGGTGTGGGGAATCAATTAATGATCAAACTAAACAAGGACAGGAAACAGACCAAATAGGAAAAACCAGGAACTGACACACATGACAACATGTCCAATCCTAACATTTCGCCCCCCTCCCAGAAGATGCGTCCTCGCACCGTAGGCAACAACAGAAAGGGGCATAGGTGGGAGCTTATGAGGAGGCTCAGGTGTAGGACAGATCCCCGGGAGGGACCTGGCAGACAAACGATGGAGGAGGAGCCAGGGAGGAGACAGGATTAGCTTTGAGCAGGAGGAGTCCAGCTGGACCCAGGCCACAGCCATAATGATGGCCCAAGGTGGAGCCGAAGGTGGGAGGATCTATGGAGGAGGAATGGCCGCCGACTCAAGGGTGCCGACCAACGGTTGCAGTGCAGGTGGAGGAACCTGAGACAGAGAATCAATGGAGCTGGTTGACGGTGGAGGCGAGGGAGCTAGGAGCTGGGGTGGATCCACTGGGTCTACAGGCCAAGGCAGAGTCCAGGCTGAGGAGGCTGGAGGTGGAGGTGAGGGAGACTCCGACCATGGTGACACTGGAGGATGGCAGACCCGCGGGGCTTGCACTGCAATGATGGTGGGCTGAAGGTGAGCAGAGGGGCTGCCAGATGACAGAGGTGGAGGAGGTTGGAGCAGGTGGGAGGGGG
>NW_020526857.1:0-55000 GCF_003368295.1 Carassius auratus
AGCATGCATGCATTTCACACCCATATCTTTGGTTGTTTCTCAAATCCTGCGGGGTGAAATCAGGTAAGAAGCTGAAAATTGGCATTGACGTGTTGAGGACAGACCGCCGCCTGTTGCGTGTGCAGAATACGAGTGTGAAAGAACAGGACGCTGTTTTCTCCAGACAGAGGAGGAATGGGAGATTTTGCTGAGTTTTGTGGCTAATGCAGAAACGTGCTGTTCTCCCGTCACTCAAACGCCACAGCAGCGCAGCAGGGATTCACAAATGTGGAGACATATCTAGGCCTCACACAGGGCTGGAGAGTGGGAAAGAGATGAGCTGATAGAGGGAGAATGCATGGGAGAGAAATAGAGAGTAAAGAAGCATGCAATAGTTTGCATCTGCTGAAATGTTCACATTGATGCCAAACTCTTTGCAGAAGTAGTATTAAAGAAATATGTGAATAGTTCACAGCAGGGTCACAATTAACATTATATACATACATACGGTACATACATACATTTATATATATAGCTCACACAATGATGGAGTATAATGCAACCTTTCAACATAGAGCATTCAACAATGCATTGAACTGAAAATTTAAATTCAATTCAAAAACAGATTTAGCAATTCATGCTTTTTTAATACACAGCATGTTGCCTCTTGATTGTATATCAAAATTTAAATATCAGTCTCAAATGTATTTTTAATAATTAAATGTAAGTAAAATGATATTTTGTTTTATTTTTATAAATTATAAATTATATATTTATAAAATATTCTTGCACTACTAAAACTAAAAATAACCAAATCTTAAATTATACATTAAATTATTAACAAATAATTGTAAACGTAATATATATATATATATATATATATATATATATATATATATATTTATTTATTTATTTATTGGATAAATAAAAAAAGGACAGCAAATACACAATACCCTCTTTGAAACATCTGGAATGCAAAGGAAGTCTGAAAAAACTAAATTCAACTGTAATTTCAATTAATCTTTGCTTTAACTTTAATTTTCTCAAGTGGTCTCAGATATTTGGACCTCCAATATATTTAAACACATATCACAAATGCTCAAGGTCTGAGCTAACTTACTTTATAAAAGCTGCGGAGGATTCAGCATAACTACAGCAGTACAAGTCTTTCTGGAGCTGTTTTATAATGTCAGCACCATGGAGAGCTCCTGTTCTTCTGACACATTCAGGACCTCGGACAGCAGCGGCTCAATAGACAGACAATACATTCACGTCAATGGCAGATTCTACTCAATAACAGTTTAGTATAATAACATCCTTCTTTTAAAGACTTGAAGACTTCATACAGGCATGCACTCTTCTGCTTATGTGCATATATACTACTGGTCAAATGTTTTTGAATGAATGTCTCTTGGGGTTACCAGGCCGCATTTATTTTGTAAAATAATACAGTAAAAATTGGTTTTCTGGAAACATGGTTTTTCTATTATGTATCTTCAGAAATCATTCTAATATGCTGATTTGCTGCTCAAGAAATACTAAAACAACACTGAATTGTACCTGAATTTAAAGCTAACAAAAAAATAAAAAAATAAACTAAACTAAAAATTAATACTAAAAGTAAATTAGTATTTTTGATTACAGAGTCACAGGATGCCACATTTCGCTGCATTGTTTAAATTGGCTCAATGTTTCCTGAATCCTGACTTGCTCCGGAGAGCAACTATTTTCAATTTGCTGAAAAGGTGAAAGAGTTCCTGCAGGGTTTCTGTTTCTATCAGAAAAGATAAACCGCTCTGGTTCTGCACCTGCATCCAATCCATAATGAAGGATGCTTTTTAATTAAGTCACTGTGTGAACGCAGAGCCTGGTGGCACAGATTAACATTCGCCTGATTGCACCGTATGTCTGTTTCTCAGGTCCAACTCTTCAGAATTAAAAAAGAAAAACAGCTCACTTCAAAACAGTTCACTTCTCTTTTTTATTTATTTATTCATAGCACACCTCCAAAAAGTGTGAAGCCCTGAAGGGGATCTGTGTTTGTACATAAACTGGCATGTTTCTTTTAAAAACAAGTCTCCTGTCATTCAAAACGCAGCAACTGATGCTGAATCATCTGAAGTAAAACAAAACCACACACCTTGAAACTTACACTGCAGCTTTCAGCCTAGATTCCTGATAATACTTCCACATTTGTGGCAAACATGTTTCTAGTTGCAGCTGCATTTTGCCATTCATTTGAATGTCTGATCCAGTGTACAAACAGAATAGATTGCATGAATTTAATCTTAATTTCATCTGGTTAACATAGGGTTTCTGCAGGTTTTATGAAGGTTTAAGACCGTTACAAATATTAGAAACAAAATATGTCTATATGTCTAGAGAGTCTTAGTAGATCTCCATTAACTTTAAATTAATTTTACAGCTTAATAAGTTTTTGCTTCCAAACACTTTGCCAATCATTTTTAGTTTATCTTTATTCTCAAGTGTTCTTGGTCAGTATTTTACCTTGTTTTCTCACATTCACTTGAGAAGGAAAATTACTTAAAATAGTAAGTCTTGTTTTCTGGAAAACTGATCGAAATTAAATTCTTTGTTTTCATGACTATGAAAATTGTAGATTCACACTGAAGGCATTCAAAACTATGAATTAACACATGTGAATTATATATGGAATTATATACATAACAAAAAAGTGTGAAACAACTGAAAATCTGTCATATTGTAGGTTCTTCAAAGTAGCCACCTTTTGCTTTGATTAACTGCTTTGCACACTCTTGGCATTCTCTTGATGAGCTTCAAGAGGTTAGTCACTGAAATGGTCTTCCAACCAGTCTTTGAAGGAGTTCCCCGAGAGATGCTTAACTTCTGTCTGCGGTCCAGCTTTACCCCTAAACCATCTGGATTGGGTTCAGGTCCGGTGACTGTGGAGGCCAGGTCATCTGGCGCAGCACCCCATCACTCTCCTTCTTGGTCAAATAGCCTTGATGCCTTCAGTGTGACTCATAGTCATGAAAATAAAGAAAACTCTTTGAATGAGAAGGTGTGTCCAACTTTTGGCCTGTACTGTGTATATATATACAAAAAAAATTGATAGCCTGAGTGCACTGTAAGTCGCTTTGGATAAAAGCGTCTGCTAAATGCATGAATTAATTTTTTTAATTAAACATTTATTTATTGAAATGGCTTAGAATCTACATTAATTTGGTAAATGATTTTTATTTTATTAAATCAGTTAAAATATGGCTAACTTGGAACAAATATTATTCAGTTAACTAAAATGTTTGAGATTAAATTTGTTAATGTGTAAACATTTGGGTTATTTATATATTTTATATATTCAGTCAATTAGTAAGTTTATTTTTTTTAACTGTTAAGAGGTTGCCATTTCATAGCTAAGACTAAGACTAAGATAACCATTACATATCAACACAGTCTCACATGTTCCTAAAATTAGAAATTGACTGAAATGAGCAGAAATCTGTGAAACTCAGGAGACACATCTTTTCATGGAGAAAGACCTGATGGTCTGACATTGTCAATTTCATTTGTGATTAACGTTTGTGTGAATGATAAAAATGCTTCAGGTGTGTGTGTATGTGTGTGTGTGTGTGTGCCTGAGTGTAAGGTCTCAGCAGCTTAGGATGCTGTACACTCATCTAGCAGGTTATCTAAAAATTGTGTTACCACAGCAAGAGACAGAGAAGAGAAATCACAATTGTTATCAGAGGGAATCATCGCAGTGATACATTCACACTGCTGCCATGACAACGGAGCATTCCAAAGAATTTTGATGAGCGATCAGGAGAGAGAGAGGGGTGGGGGGGATTGGGGGGGGGGGGTGGAGAAGGAAGACAATTTTTTACCTGAACTGCATGAGCAAGTAAGCCTGATTGCTATGCACACACGCACACACACACACACACGCACACGCACACACATGCACACAATCACACACACAGAGCAGTTGTTATCTGGACCACGGCACAGAAAAACACTGTTACATCTGTTGCATCACAGCGGACACTTCTGCCAGACGCGTGATTTCTGCTGGGATTATCAACGCAAACTCCTTTGAAATTGTCTCTCTTTCTGCGAGAAACATAGAAGGGACAGAAAGCAAGGAGTAGTAGTTTTGGGACTCAATCTGACAAATAATCCCTGAGGTGACGCCCTCATACTCAGAAAATGACTCTTTTGTTTTAGGAAATTTAGGTTAGTCTGAAGCATGTGTCATTCGCAACTAAATATAAATTTCAGGGAAAATTGTCAAAATTTAGCAAAGATTGTGTATTTTGGTGTATATATATATATATATATATATATATATATATATATATATATATATATATATATATGCGCTTTAGGGATAAGACAAATAATATTACTAGGGCAAGCGTGGGTCTTCAATGAACGAACAACATCCAGAGGGCTAAGCAAGAGGGGTAATCCAGTATCCAAAGGGTCAAAACACAAGAAACAGGCAGGAAAAAGACTAAACTATGAAATCTAGAAACTAAGATAAGACTATGAAAACTATAACCCGAAACAAGACTAAGAAAACAAACTAGAAATGGCTTGGTATTGCAGCTATTGCTACGAGAGGGATATGTGCAGAACAATACTCGGCAATGTGTGAGAGGAAGTCTAATGCTTATAAAGCATGTCTGATGATTGTGCTGTGTGTGATCAGGTGAATGTGATTGGTGCAATGGATCATGGGAAATGTAGTCCAGGGTGTACTGTGTAGTGTGAGACTGTGTTGTGGATGATGACCTCTGGGGGTGAATAAACAGAAGTTCAATGACAGGATAATGACAATATGTGTATGTAAAGTTGTATATATATATTGTCATGTAGCTTTACACATAAAGTTGAATATATAACCATATTACCATTCAGGGCTGCGTTTCCAAAAAGCTGCGTAAGCCTAAGAAGTTCATAAAAACTATTAATATTACGGTTGTTTCCCAAATTTATATTAACTTAAGTATCACTTGAAAATCATTGTAGATCTATGAGTACTCTAGAGTAATCATAAAGCCCTAAGTGCATTTTATATCCAAGTTGTCTGGAACGCAGCATTAGGTTAATATTTCAATAAATGAACTACTGCAACAATTACGAGCCATTTTATAGCCATTTTAACTAAATCAGATGGAATTGCCTATTATTTTAATGATTTTTTTTATAAATAAAGTACATACAGTAAACTTAGAGAAGAAATGTTAACTGATAATATTCCTTCAAGTGATTGTTTAGTATCGATTGATGATAATAATTTAATAGGAACAGTATGTTTGATTTTAGCTCTGCATTTGATGTACTGGATCATAAATTACTATTAGAAAAATGTAAATGTTATAAATTTACTTCTCAAATTGTGCATTGGTTTAAAAGTTATCTGACTAATAGGAGGCAATGTGTATTCTATAATGGAAGTTATTTGGAAGTGAAAGAGTTGCAATGTGGTGTTCCTCAAGGAAGCTGTCTTGGACCATTATTATTTTCTATTTATGATCTTACTTTGGTTTTAAAGCGTTCAAAGGCAGTTATATATGCAGATGATACATCCACATTATCTGTGGATTTAGATGAGGAATTACAATTAGCGGTAAAGTGGATACGGAATAATAAGATGGTTTTGAATTTGACAAAAACTAAAAGTATTGTGTTTGGATCAAATTCTAAACTTAAACTTAAAAATTAAATTTGTCTGTAAAGAGTGTGCGTATTGAACAGGTAGAGTAAGTTAGACTTCATGGAGTTATTCTAGACAGTAGGCTGAAGTGGTTAAAACAGATAGAAAATATGGTAACAGTTATGGGAAGAGGCCTATCAGTTATTAAGAGATGTGCAAAATTTTACCACAGTATTGCATCTCCCAAGCTGTGCAAACAACGGTTCTTACTCATTTAGACTACTGCCCAGTGGCATGGTCAAGTGCATCAAGTAAAAATGTAGAAAAATTACGGTTAGTCCAGAATAGAGCTGCAAGACTAATTCTGAACTGTAAGAGAAAGGTTAATATTATGAGAATGCACACAATTTTAGGTTGGCTGCTGGTGAAGGACAGGGTAATTCTTTCTCTGCTATGTTTTATAAGAAACATTTCAGTATCGAGAGATCCAAGTGTATTGTACTCTAAACTTCTGTATAGTGATGCCAGTCATAATTTTAACACCAGCCATGCATTAAAGGGATATTTTTTGCTTCCTGTTTCAAAAACTAATGCCAAGCAACGGATTGTAATGTATAGAGGAATGAAAATATGGAATGAATTGCCATCGGCTATTACGTGTTTTTTTATCAAGGTAAATGAGGTTTAAAAAAATATTTAATGGTACAGTACACAGTAAATTGCTGATTTTGATGTTTTGAATAAATTGTGGGTTTGTTTGTATGTTTTATTGTATTGGATTAATGTAATGTAATTTTGTTTTTTATTTTTGTTGTACCCCAGGAAGAATAGCCACTACCTTTGTAGTGGCTAATGGGGATCCAAATATGCAATAAACAATTATAAGGCGAAATTTCAGCATTTGACAAACAATAGTGACTCCTTAATAGCACTTAAAGCACAGCTATGTGATTGTGCATTTTTGGGAAACACGCGTGAAACGATAACGAACCATCATAAAAAACTGACTTGTATAAAATGCTCTTAAGCGCAAAAGATCCATCGTTATCGAGAAACACAGTCCAGAAGGATAGATGGACACTTGTATAGATTCCCGCAGAGTCTCAGCTGACTGATCAGTGTTTAGAGATTTGAGACGACATGCAGCTTCAGCTCTTCTCCTGTTTAAGTCGACACGACATCAGTCAGTCAGTCAGTCTCTTCCAGCCCAGACTCGTCTAAGTCTGTCAGTCTGGAGTTTGCTCTTGTGTTTTTTGTTTTTTTTGCAGATGGATGAGATCAATCTTTGTCAAGATCCGCCTCACTCCTGCACTAATCGCAGCCGCTCTGTAAACATTACACAGGTCCAGCTCATGGACACACAAAGTCATTCAGAGTGTGTGTGTGTGTGTGTGTGTGTGTGTATGTGTCCACAACACCAATTGATCAAACTGTCCTCTACTTCAGTGACCTGAGTTTAAAGGGACAGTTCACCTGAAAAAAGAGAAGTCCTCATTAACTCTACATGATTTTCTTTCCTCTGTGTGAAAGTTTCAGAACAGATTTATATAAAATCATCATGTTAATGTTTCTAATACCTCAGTATCTTCATGCCTTAGCTGCATTTAGCAAATTGGATATATAATTACATTATTGCATATTATAAACAGCTTCCATGATGCAACAATATAAACAATCAAGCAGTAAAACTTGCTTTACATGAGTGTAAAGAATGTATAACATATAGAGCTGCATGTTAATATAGTTTTATATCCAACTATATATATATATATAGAGAGAGAGAGAGAGAGAGAGCTGTGCATTTATATAGTTACATATTGAGTAATATAGTTATATATGCAACTTTATACTGAGAGATGGATGATAATATATAACCAACTTTATATAGAGATGTGTGTTATTATATAGTTATATAACTAACTTTATATAGAGTTGTGTGATTATATAGTTATATATTCAACTTTATATTGAGAGATGTATGATAACAGTTATATATCCAACTTTATATAGAGAGATGGATGATAATATATGACCAACTTTATATAGAGAGCTGTGTTATTATATGGTTATATAACCAATTTTATATAGAGAGGTGTGTTATTAAATAGTTATATAACCAACTTTATATAGAGAGGTGTGTAATTAAATAGTTATATAACCAACTTTATATAGAGTTGTGTGATTATATAGTTATATATCCAACTTTATGTAGAGAAATGGATTATAATATATGACCAACTTTATATAGAGAGGTGTGTTATTATATAGTGATATAACCAACTTTATATAGAGAGGTGTGTTATTATATAGTGTTATAACCAACTTTATATAGAGAGGTGTGTAATTATATAGTGATATAACCAACTTTATATAGAGTTGTGTGATTATATAGTTATATATCCAACTTTATGTAGAGAAATGGATTATAATATATGACCAACTTTATATAGAGAGGTGTGTTATTATATAGTGATATAACCAACTTTATATAGAGTTGTGTGATTATATAGTTATATATCCAACTTTATGTAGAGAAATGGATTATAATATATGACCAACTTTATATAGAGAGGTGTGTTATTATATAGTGTTATAACCAACTTTATATAGAGAGGTGTGTAATTATATAGTGATATAACCAACTTTATATAGAGAGGTGTGTAATTATATAGTGATATAACCAACTTTATATAGAGAGCTGTGTTATTATATAGTGTTATAACCAACTTTATATAGAGAGGTGTGTAATTATATAGTTATATAACCAACTTTATATAGAGAGGTGTGTTATTATATAGTGATATAACCAACTTTATATAGAGAGGTGTGTAATTATATAGTGATATAACCAACTTTATATAGAGAGGTGTGTTATTATATAGTGATATAACCAACTTTATATAGAGAGCTGTGTTATTATATAGTGATATAACCAACTTTATATAGAGAGGTGTGTTATTAAATAGTGATATAACCAACTTTATATAGAGAGCTGTGTTATTATATAGTGATATAACCAACTTTATATAGAGAGGTGTGTTATTAAATAGTGATATAACCAACTTTATATAGAGAGCTGTGTTATTATATAGTGTTATAACCAACTTTATATAGAGAGGTGTGTAATTATATAGTGATATAACCAACTTTATATAGAGAGGTGTGTTATTATATAGTGATATAACCAACTTTATATAGAGAGGTGTGTAATTATATAGTGATATAACCAACTTTATATAGAGAGGTGTGTTATTATATAGTGATATAACCAACTTTATATAGAGAGGTGTGTTATTAAATAGTGATATAACCAACTTTATATAGAGAGCTGTGTTATTATATAGTGTTATAACCAACTTTATATAGAGAGGTGTGTAATTATATAGTGATATAACCAACTTTATATAGAGAGGTGTGTTATTATATAGTGGTATAACCAACTTTATATAGAGAGGTGTGTAATTATATAGTGATATAACCAACTTATATAGAGAGGTGTGTTATTATATAGTGATATAACCAACTTTATATAGAAAGGTGTGTTATTATATAGTGATATAACCAACTTTATATAGAGAGCTGTGTTATTATATAGTGTTATAACCAACTTTATATAGAGAGGTGTGTTATTATATAGTGATATAACCAACTTTATATAGAGAGGTGTGTAATTATATAGTGATATAACCAACTTTATATAGAGAGGTGTGTTATTATATAGTGATATAACCAACTTTATATAGAGAGCTGTGTTATTATATAGTGATATAACCAACTTTATATAGAGAGGTGTGTTATTAAATAGTGATATAACCAACTTTATATAGAGAGCTGTGTTATTATATAGTGATATAACCAACTTTATATAGAGAGGTGTGTTATTAAATAGTGATATAACCAACTTTATATAGAGAGCTGTGTTATTATATAGTGTTATAACCAACTTTATATAGAGAGGTGTGTAATTATATAGTGATATAACCAACTTTATATAGAGAGGTGTGTTATTATATAGTGATATAACCAACTTTATATAGAGAGGTGTGTAATTATATAGTGATATAACCAACTTTATATAGAGAGGTGTGTTATTATATAGTGATATAACCAACTTTATATAGAGAGGTGTGTTATTAAATAGTGATATAACCAACTTTATATAGAGAGCTGTGTTATTATATAGTGTTATAACCAACTTTATATAGAGAGGTGTTTAATTATATAGTGATATAACCAACTTTATATAGAGAGGTGTGTAATTATATAGTGATATAACCAACTTTATATAGAGAGGTGTGTTATTATATAGTGATATAACCAACTTTATATAGAGAGCTGTGTTATTATATAGTGTTATAACCAACTTTATATAGAGAGCTGTGTTATTATATAGTGTTATAACCAACTTTATATAGAGAGCTGTGTTATTATATAGTGATATAACCAACTTTATATAGAGAGCTGTGTTATTATATAGTGTTATAACCAACTTTATATAGAGAGCTGTGTTATTATATAGTGTTATAACCAACTTTATATAGAGTTGTGTGATTATATAGTTATATATCCAACTTTATATAGAGAAATGGATGATAATATATAACCAACTTTATATAGAGAGCTGTGTTATTATATGGTTATATAACCAACTTTATATAGAGAGGTGTGTAATTAAATAGTTATATATCCAACTTTATATAGAGAAATGGATGATAATATATGACCAACTTTATATAGAGAAATGGATGATAATATATAACCAACTTTATATAGAGAGCTGTGTTATTATATAGTGATATAACCAACTTTATATAGAGAGGTGTGTAATTATATAGTGATATAACCAACTTTATATAGAGAGGTGTGTTATTATATAGTGATATAACCAACTTTATATAGAGAGGTGTGTTATTATATAGTGATATAACCAACTTTATATAGAGAGCTGTGTTATTATATAGTGTTATAACCAACTTTATATAGAGAGGTGTGTAATTATATAGTGATATAACCAACTTTATATAGAGAGGTGTGTTATTAAATAGTGATATAACCAACTTTATATATAGAGGTGTGTTATTAAATAGTGATATAACCAACTTTATATAGAGAGGTGTTTGTTAACAGTTATACATCCAACTTTATATTGAGAGATGGATGATAATATGTAACCAGCTTTATATAGAGAGCTGTGTGATAACAGTTATATATTCAACTATAAATATACAGCTCTGTGATAGTAAAATTGAAGCTAGACAATAATTAAGTTACATTTTGCGATGACGTAAACCAGAGGTGCCCAAACTTTGTAATACTATTGATAAAAAAATAAAATAAAAAAAATAAAAAACATAATAAAACTTAATTGAGAGCTGCCTACAAAAAAATAAGCTTTTCAGAAAATTAAACTAAAATGTATTCATTTAGGAAGTGTAAATTTAAAAAAAGAAAAATAATCTAAATTGTGCTCCAAGGAAGATAGAAGGTCAGTTGAGACAGAAAATGAAGACATAACTTTTATTTTCAGCTAAACTGCTGTGTTCGCCTCACAAATAAACTGACCTCTCCCGACCCGAAGCCTTCGTTTGTTCTCTCCATCTGCCTTTCCTTTGTTTGTCTGTTTGCTTTAAATTCAGCTTTATCTTTTATCTGGATGGAAGAGCTGCCTCCTCCAAACCCACCCAGGAGCCAAACGCACCGCTCGCTCTTCCTCTGATAAATGTTTCTTCTCCACGCGCTGGATGTGTGTTTGTTTACTGCAGAGAGTCGCTCGGGCTGGAAAACCAGCAAGGTTAATTAAATTCATGAGACACCTCAGACTCACAGAGATATCGATCAAAAATAGAAGAATATCAGCTTATCTCCAGCCAGCGTTAGAAGAAGAAAACTCACCGCGATGGCTGCAGTATTCACTCCAAATTATGAACACACACACACACACACACACACACACACACACACAGCGATCAGACCTCAGGCCTGTAGATTCTTCTATAAGAATCCCAGAGAACACACACTCGTCAAAACCAGCTTGTAGATGAATATCAGACTCCGAGCCGGATCGAATCTGTCCTACAGACGTGACGGTGTGAGCACAGATGTGTGTGTAGACCACACACTTCACACTCAATGATGAACTCATGACAGACGCTTAACAGAGTGGAGAAATGATCCCCTAAATACCTTACAGCTATTCCATCACTAGTAAAATAACAAATAAAGTTAATAATGATTCATATTAATTATAACAACAACAATAGTAATAATAAACTTAAATATATACTGTAGAAAATATAACAATATATCTACATATATTATGAATCTGTAAAACTTGTGCAAATAAATATAAAAATGCAAATCAATATTATAAATCTATAATACTGAAACAAACTAAAATGCATTAAAATTTTTATTTTTATACTACAAATAAAGACATAATAGTATAAATAATTATATATATATATATATATATATATATATATATATATATATATATATATATATATATTAGTAAAAACATTTAAAAAAATATTTTAAGGTGTTTTTGTGACATGTTACATGCATATACTATTATAATAACAATATATTATGCCTAATTACATGCAAGTAACACTAAGCCATCCCTAGTTATATTAACTTTAAAAAAAATCATATTATAAATCTACAGTAATTAAAAAACATTAACCAAACCAAAAACGAATATAAAAATATCTGTATACAACAACATTACAATAGTCACATTATAATACACAAGTTGTAAAAATAAAATAAAAATGAAACAATATTATAAATATATTCTACTAAATGCATTCAAAAGTAAAATAGTTTGTATGCTAGTAAATTTAGGCATCACAATATTATAATATACAGTATAAGAAATAATAAATATATATTTGGAAAATTTGTTGGATAATAGTAGATAGATAAAAGTACATGGTTTAAAAAACAAACAAACAAACAAGTAAACAAACAGAATAGAGCAAATATACTTGGAACAAATATACTTGTTATGCATTTCAACAAAACATGTTTTTTTTATTATGTGTGACATTCACCATTACATTAAAGCCACTGAAGTGATGCTGAAGAGTTTGACTGAGACACAGGTCTGTAAGAAGATGATTGTTTTAGGCCTGACTGTGTGTTAATGCTCCGATGTTAAAGCATCACCTGTAAACCTGATGTTTTCCACAGCAGCTGTCAGATCGCTGTAATTATCAGCAGAGTTAACCCTCGCCGCTGAGACCCGTGCACTCTGCCATGCGTCCGGACCCTTCACACTTAAAACAACAACATTAGATCTTCTCTCCGGCCCTCGATCCCCAGGATTACACTTCAGAGAGTGCACTCTGTCAGCCGCTGCAGTCCTGATTGAATCAATCTCCCAGAGGAGTTTCCTGACGCTCGTGGACCACCGCATGTGAGCCATGATTCGGGGGATTTGCACTTTATGGACAGAGCCATGAAAAGGTGGATTACTGCCTTTCTGCAGCTTCGAGGGAGAATTCCCTGCAGAACACCGTCACACGCTTTCTGAGCAAAACATTAAGAATTATTAGAATGGATTTGATGTTTTTGATAAGACATATGACCATTCAAATACAGCTATAATATAATATAATATAATATAATATAATATAATATAATATAATATAATATAATATAATATAATATAAACAACTGGAGACAATTACATGGCCAAAGAAATAATAAATTCATAAATAAAATATTTAATAGCAGCTAATAAACTATATTGATACCATTATACTGAATAAATATCTAACATTAATGTACTACACAGCTAAACTAGAACATAAAAAATATTATATATATATATATATATATATATATATATATATATATATATATATATATATATATATATATATATATATATATATATATACATATACTATAGAAATGTATCTAGTATTATAATAGGCTTTAAATAAAATAGCTCACGTCAATGTTATATCCTCAAAAATCAATGCATGAATAAAATATAATTGTATTTAATAAATAAATTATATTAATACTGTTATAATTAATAATAAATATAACATTAATATACCATACAGTTGAACCAAAATCTAAAATTAAAAAGCTGTAACAATTTATTATTTTATTTTAGTATAAAAATGCAAAAATGTATCATATATATATATATATATATATATATAGGATTTGGATTAATTATATCAATATTTTTATAATAAATAACTATACATATAATTCAAGATACAGCCAAATATAATAATATATAATATTCTATTAATGTTATTTAATAGTTTTAATTATTTAAACATTTTTAATAAATAGCATTTGGGTTTATCTAGTATATTTACCGGCTTTATATAAAATATATAAAAGTCAATGAGATGTAATATAAATAAATCTTCAATAAATCATACACAAAAAATTTTTTTATGTCTTCCAATTAAACAATATTTTCCAAAAAATAAAACAGGTTACAAAGTTTTTTTCTTCAGTTGAGCAACCCACAAACCAACCATAAATCCCTAAATAAAAAACAATGCTGTCACTGAGAGTAAATGAGCATCCCTTGATTTTACCCATCATGCCTAGAGCTGCACAGCTGCCAAATCAGGAAGAGGCTCTGCAGCACGAAACCAATTTGGCATGTAACATTACACCCAGAGCTCATATCCCATCATCCTCCGCTCCGTCAGACCGCTTTCCTTTGCCCTGAACCTGCCCGGAGTGAGAAAACAAACCTCCAGGAGAGCATGCTGGGAACAAACCGTGTGCCAACGATATTCACAAAGGAAAGAAAAAGCGAAGCAATCAGACTGAATGAAAACAGCACAGTAAATCTCAGCAATGTCTCAAAACGCTCAGATTTCCCCAGAGAGAATCCTCAAAAATCACAAGATCTCAATAAAACCTCGATCATTTCTCATCAGATGATCTGAGATATTCCTTTTATAGCTCTGTACTCTTACAGCATGTCAACATTTGACTTAGTTTGACTTTTCCTGAGGAATATTAAGATAAATATCTCAGGCAAAGTTCATACTGTACTTCAGTAAAAAATAACTCAGAAAGAAATAAAGTGAGTCTAAGAGTTATAAAACAGTGGACTAATAAAAATGAATAATAAAAAAGTATTCCTCTAGGCTGTTAAGATTGTATTTTATGTTTGGGGTCTGTGAGATCTAGCTGATGTCAGTTATATTAGGTTTATTTCAGTTATATTATAACTTAAACTAGGACTAAAACTATTAAATCTCTTTAAAAATAAATTGCGAGCTTAAAATAAAATAAACATGTGCAAAAATAATAAAAATATTTACTAAAATCAATAAAACTTAAATAAAAATGTTTAAAAATATATTTATAAATATTTAAAAATAACACAAAATAATTTTGTTTTGGATGTGGAATGTGGAAAATATAAAAATAAAATCATCCAAAATAATAATATAATTTTTAATAGTATCTGAATAAAAAAAAGAATACAAATAAAAAAAAACATTTAATACAAAATAATAAATAAACATAATATAACTAATTTAAAGAATTTAAAAAAAACAATGCTTTTTGTTTGTGGGGTGTTTTAATTGTTTGTTTGTTTTTTTGTTTTATTTTTTCAGACTGCATTAACCAATATTATCAAATAAATAGACTAAACAATTTTTTAGTTTAGGGTTGGCCATTTAAGAAATCTACAAAGAAATCTTTTAAAAATAAAACTTATAATAATGACAAAAAAAAATGAAAAACAGAAAATATAAAACAGAAAATCTATAATAGCATCTCAAAAACAGTAAATCAACACTGGTCTGTAAGATTAAGTTTCTTTGATTGTTAATGATCTGAATATGTTCTTCTGAGCTGGTGAAACCCCATCAGGTTTAACTCCTGTAGCATCTAGTTCTGCGGGTGAGACTCGGGTGTAATTCATGAGTAAGTGTGGCTCTACTGACCCGCTGCGGGATAGTTTAATGTGGACAGGTGTCTCTCACTCACCTGCAGCGACTGAATGAGAAGCGGCTGACGCAACACACAGACATAATGACATGTGTACTGTTCTATAAACCAGAGGACAGAAGAAAGAGAGAAGGCCATGAACAACAGCCACAAACAAACGAGTGCAACAGAAAGCCTAAGAACAGTGACAGAGATGAGAAGAGTTAAACTGATGTGAAAGATACACAGCTGAGAACGAGTGACATCTGTAATGAACTACTGTACAGAAGAGAGAGAGAACTACAGATAGAGTGACATAATGACTACAGAACGATATAATGATGAGAGGAAGAATGACAGAACGAAATATAGATAGAACGATAGACAGAAAACAGAAAAGACAGCACGATAGCAAGATGGAGTATGGAAAAAGGTGTAATGATGGATAGAAAGAATGAAAAAACGATTGAGAAACAAAACGATAGATAGAAAAACAATAGATAGAAGAAATTAAAAATTTAATGATATAAGGATGGATGGAAAGAACAATAGATGGAAAGAACGATAAAACGTTCAGAAAGACAGAAAGGATGGATAGAAAGAATGAAATAAAGATGGATAAAAGAATGATAAAATATTGATAGAAAAAACGAAATAGAATGATATAACGATGAATAGAAAGAACAATGATGGAAAGGAGGAAGGATCGATAGAAAGAATGAACTAACAATGAAAAAAATAACAATAGATAGAAAAACAATAGAACAGATATAGATAGAATGATATAACAATGGATAGAAAGAACAATAGATGGAAAGAACGATAAAACTAGAGAGAGAAGGAAATGCTGGATAGAAAGAATGAAATAATGATGGATAGATAGAACAATAGATGGAAAGAATGATAAAACGATGGATAGAAAGAACGACAGATGGAAAAAAGAGATAAAGAACGATAAATAGAATGATATGATGGATAAAAAGAACAAGGGATAAAAAGAATGATAAAACAGTGGACAGAATGGAAGATAGAAAGAATGTTATAACGAAGGATAGAAAGAACAACTACAATGGACAGAATGATAGATAGAAAAAAGGATGGATAGAAAAAAACTATAATGATGGATGGAAAGAACAATAGATAGAAAAACGATTGATAGAAGGAAAGGTTGAAGATAAAGAATTAAATGATGGTTAAAAAACGATAGACAGAAAAAAAGAATGATATAACGATGGATAGAAAAGAATAATAGATGGACAGAATGATTAAACAATGGCTAGAAAGAACGACAGATAGAAAAAAAGAGATAGAAAGAACGATAAACAACGATATGACGGATAAAAAGAACGTTGGATAGAAAGAACAATTACAGTGGACAGAATGATAGACTGAAAGAAGGATGGATAGAAAGAACTGAAAATGATGGATGGAAAGAAAAATAGATAGACGAAACGATTGACGATTGATAAATAGAATGATATAACAATGGACAGAAAGAACGTTAGAAAGAAAGAACGATGGATAGAAAGAATGATGACAGATAGAATGATAAGAATAGTGGATAGAAAGAATAACGATAGATAAAGTGACAGATAGAGCGATAGATTGATTGAACAGGATTGGTGATATCGTGCAGGATTTAGACAGTGTTTTATTATGGTCATGTGATCTCTCTCAGGGCATCATGTGACCCATGGAAGAAAAAGCTCTGACCTCAGGCTGTCAGTGGGTCGATGGAAGCACAACCCTGCATCCCAACTCTAATATAGTCACGCTTGCCCTCACACACAGATCACGTCAGTCTCGCTGCAGTTTCTGGAGTGTTGTCAGAGCACAGACTGGTTTAGTTTAGCACTAAAAGCTTCTTAAAAATGCAGAAAAGTAACAGGGTGGACCATTTTATTACAGCATCTGGTTGAGTGTTTACACCTGGACACTTCATGGGTTTTCTGTGATCTGATCTGATCTCTCATCAGACGCTCCTGAGAGAGAATTGCATCTTATGGATTATGATCAGTTTTTGTTTTTCGATTTATTTCATTAAGTAGTCATTTAAAGTTTTATAGAGATATATTTATCATGTCTGTGAGGCATGTTTTCACTGTTTCGGTTCATTTTTGTACTCCTGTTAAAGAAGAGATGGCAGAAAGCGCATCATGTTTGTTTTCTTTATTTTATAAAAGCACAATGTTTTATTAATAGTGTGAGTGCACACAAATAAAAGTATACCCTTTGCAATAACGAATTATGTATTACTCTTACCTTTATGAGCAAAAATGACGGTGTATCCACTTAAAAAAATGCAAGTGATCACGCTGGCGTCTTTATGTTCTGAAGAGTCATCGCACAAACTATTGGATATAGCGCACATTTATCTGTGTCTAACGTTTAAACATTGTTATACGCTTGAACTGTTTTATATCTATAGATTTTGGGAAAGTCATGATGATTTGACAAGGCTAAATTGATCAAACCCAGCTGGTTTAGCCATGGCCAAAGATCATGAAGGCCAAACTACTAGTGATGTGTCGTTCTTGAATGATTCGTTCATTTTGAACGAATCTTTAATGTGACTCGGGAAGAACGAGTCGTCGCGGGGAGTGATTTGTTCAGTCGCGCATGCGCATTATTCTATGGGTTCTGTTCTAGTAGTAGTAATTCATTCACCTGTCAGTCAATGCAGTCTTGAGCCGGAAAGAGAATTGATTAGTTCATAGTTCGGGTCTATCGGGTTTTTGACTCGTTCCTTAATCACGTGACAGCCCCATACGCTTACCCGATGCAGTCTGAGCCAGAAAGAGAATTGATTAGTTCATCTCATGAGTCTTCGGGTCGAGTCATTCCTTAATCACGTGACAGACCCATACGCTTAACCATAGACAGTAAAAGAATGCAGAGAATTGAATAGTTCATCTTTCGGTTCTTCGGGTTTTTCGTTCTTTTGTCCCGTGATGTGACAACATTGGCTAGAGTAATTTGTTAATTTACAACTTTCCTTACAAAATGGGTGCGTAGTACTTATTTATTATTAGTATTATTGACTCTTACAGTAACGTGATGCATTTCTGGTTTCAAATTGTTGTTTTTAATTTCTGTCATGGTGGTACTTTTCCATAACACTGAATGTGGAAATAAAGAGTTGGTTATGCTTAAAATGTTGATCTTTTTTTTGTTTTTGTTTTTGTCTGTTTGTTTGTTTGTTTTTGTTTAGTTGTGCAGTTATTAAATCAGATTGTCTGTGTAAACCATACTTTTGTGACATATGACACTTTATAAACATTAAAAACACTGTACATACTTTTGAATTGTTGTTTATTGTTTATTACAGAAAAGCTTTGTAACAGAGGACAACTATTCCAAAATAAATTAAAATAATAAAAATCTAAATAATTAAAAATGAAATTAAAATTAAAAGATAATAAAGCCACAGGGTCTAATAACCTTAACAAATGAACTTTAAAAAAAAAGAAAAACTAAATATTGCACAAGAAGCTTTGCTTTTTTTACATAATTTTAAATGAATGCGTTTTAAAATAAATAACACTTTTGTGCCAAAATAAAAAATTTATATCAAAGAGGATAACTATTCCCAAAATAATTTTAAACCATTTGAATAAAAAATAAATGAAAATTAAGAGATACTAAAGCTACGGAGCCTTATAACAATAACAAATTACCTTTTAAAATCACAACAACAAAAATATTGCACAACAAGCTAGTCTTTTTCTAAATAAATAAAAATAAATAAGCTTTAAAATAAAAAAACACACAGTGGCTATATTTTTAGGACTTGCTTTAAGGCATGTTTACATTATTAAAAAAAAAACAAGCTCCCTGACCTTGGATGGGCTGAGTCTGTGAGTTCTTCTATCTGAGATAATCTGCCCAGTTTAAAAAAAAAAAAAAAAATGTCAGATGGCACGGATGTGGCCACAATGCAAAGTCTTGTCTTTGTGACTTCAGAAAGGCTTGTGTATACTGATGAACATCTCCTCCACCAGGCAGAGGGTCTGATGTGCGGGGTAAGAGTGGCTCTGCAAGGTTGGCCCGCATCTCCATCATAGCATCTGAGGTCTTAGAAGAGGTAGCAGAAGGCCTCAAACTTAACCTATCGTCAAAGTCTTCCCAAAACATGGAATGACTTAAACCCAAAGACTTCTTGTCAGATAAGAGGTGAGATGAGCTAATCACAGACTGAAGACCCAGGTAAAGAATGAGTATTTTTTTCTTTATCTTATAGCATTTTAGTTTTGTATAGTTTGTAGTGTGATCAACGTTTGCGTAAGTACTAGATGTGTTGGGGAGGTAGCACTTAATATTTTAATAACATTTTGCTAAAATGAACGAAATGACTCGAAAAAAGATTTGTTCGTTTTGCTGAACGAGACTCAAAAGTCAGAGTCGGTAAAATGATCTGAACTTCCCATCACTACAAATTACAGGAGATGTGACTGCAATTGAGGATAGTCCATAAGACATTGAGCCATGAGATGTTCAGTTTGAAGCCCTTAAAACACTTAGTTTAGATTTTATTTTTATTTAATTTATCTTGAGATGTTTTAAGTTTAATTTTCAGCCCCAATACTTTTTCAATAATTTACCTTTCTTGCAGAATTGTGCTTCAAATAAAGAACTTTATGTTGACCAGATTGTTATTTAATTATTTAGGCTACAAGTCGATATTGCCTTGTCAAAACTGTGGTGTTTAATGCAATGTGATCGAAAATGTAATTTAAGGTGCACCTATAAGAAAGAAAGGTGCACCAGTGTGACCAGGTAGTCTAGAGCCCTGTTCATGTTAGATTAGATTAATAAACAACAAAAATAAATATGAAAAGATTAAATAAAAAAAAAAAAAAAAAAAAATTAAATTATGAAACGAAGAAAGAAATTAACTGTTTAATACATTTATCTATTCAATCAATATATAATTTTTGATATTTTGAGAACTGACCGTATCAGTTTATTTAAACATTTATTTATTTATTTATTTATTTATTTATTTATTTATTTATTTATTTAAATCCAGTCTACAGCAAGACATTTGGTTTGTACCAAATATATAAATACATAAATCACTTACTATAAATGCCTGTTTGGTCATCTAGCCAATGACCTGAACCAAAAACAGCCAATATCTATCATTTTAAATGCATATACCTGCAAAAGTTAGTACATTTATTCTTTCATTTATTGTAGTTTATTTGTTCATTCTTTTATGCCCAATATACAACAGGACATTTGATTTGGGCCTAAAACAACAAACAAATAAATATTTGCTATACATACCTATTTTATTATAAAGCCAAGACCCTGCATAAAAAAAAAATGCTATAACTATAATTTTTAAATGTGTTTATCTGCAAAAGTTTGTAATAATGCAGTTCATTTCTTTCCGTTTTTTTTTTTTGCCATTTGGTTTGGCTATTGGTTTGGTTTGTACATACATATTTCTTCATATAGTCAATGACCAAGACCAAAAAATGCAATAACTTAATAATATCACTTTAAATGCATACAAAAGCTTATTTATTGTAGCACACTAAATCTACCAAGACAGTACGCTAGGTACAGCACTAAAAGTATCAATTAAGGTAGTGCACTAGTTTATTGACAGGCTCAAACCTGAACTAAATGCCACAAACCTCCAATTTGCATATGTTAATAAGTGACACACTGGTTTTACAGAATGACCCTGGTAAAGGCTTCCTGACTCTCATTATTGGTTTCTCCTCCGGCGCACCATCAATCTCCATCGTCCAGCTGTAGTGCTGCACTTATTTCCCACGGCACACATCCCTCAATATCCAATAGCTGCCACTGTGGCACTGGAGGATGGAGCTGTTCTCACATGCTCTGCGGCAGACGGACCTCTGCGGTAAAACGGGAAAGTGTGGAGTTTGCTGCGTGAATGACAGGAGAGCTGCGGGGAATCTGTTCTGATCTGGGATCAGTGTAGCGTATTCCTCTGTGATTAATGCTGGAGGACTGCTGTCAAAGGTAAAGGTCACTCAGTCTGAACATAAAAGAAGATGACAGTCAACAGTTTATGCTATAATGCAAAACATTATCCTACTCTCTACAAGAATCTGTGAAATTGACAGTAAAATGTGCCACAACTTTACAGTAAAAATATGGCAGCAACATTTAAATTTATAGTAAAAGAGTGTATATTTGATTCTTGTTAAAACAACAACCTGCTCAAATACTAAAGTCAGTTTTGAACGTTTATAAAACACACAACAATTAAAAAACACAGGCAGTGAGGGGAAAGACACACAAGCTCATCACAAGTAGCTTTTCCACAAGCTGAGAAGGGAAATACTAATCTAGAGAAGATGCACATACACACAAAGACAACACACCAGCATGACACTAAAATAATGCAATACACATTCATTTAACAGCATAAGAAAAAAGAAATAAACATGTTGAAAAACCATCCAATGTGAAGCGTCACACTGGGATTTAGTTTCACTGTAATTTGTTATTTTTCACTTCCAAAAACTTCCAAAATTTAACAGTGTTTATTGTAAAATTAAACTGAATGTTGTTAGATTTAATATCAGTTTTTATGTCAGGGAACTTAGCTAATTAACTGGTTTTTATCATAGCTATTTTACATTTTTACTGTTAAATTTACAACAGTTTTTATAGTATACAATAAGGGTGGCAAAAAAAAAAAAACTTAAATAGCCAACTCATATTTAATATTATATGTTTGTAGTATTCTAAATATAATTGTTATTATAAAAAATATTATAATAATATATTTAATAATATAAAATCAGATTTTTTAAAATGTAAGAATAAAAAGACATTTAAGAGCTTCAAAAAATTGATCAATATTCAGTTTTTATACATATTTTTTATTTAATTAAAGTAAAAGCAGTTTTCTTTTTTTCTTATTTATTTTATTTATTTATTTTTGCTCCCATTCTCACTCGAGTTGTGTAGAACTTTGCCTAGAATTTTGCAAATCAGTCCAGAACTGGATTCTGTAACAGACTGTTTTGTAAAACTGTGAAAAGTAATAAAACTCAGAGAAAACAGTTCTTCTCAAGGTTATGTGCCACTAAGTGCCTTATTTTACAACAGTAAGGTGGTTGTTAAACCTGGCACCTTGTGAACTTAATTTCCAGTTGCTCTGATGCAAACCGACTTGCAAAATTGCATGAAAGCAGTCGATCAGATCAGAAATTATGATTTTTTTTGGTCATTTGCGTATGCGTTTCGCATCAGGCGGTCAGTGGTTTGATGATGAGATAAAACCAACATAAACTTTAGAGGAATTGGTGTTGACATGCATATATAACCATATACAAACTACAGTCCAAAAGTATTCAAACTGAGGCCGAGAGAGAGTCAAAGCGTGAGTGAGCAGTGTTGAAATCAATGGACTTATTAAAGTGTATTTTCTCATCTAAATGTGTGAGACTTTGGATACTTGAAACTCATTTCAATTCAATTTTCCATTCAAAGAGCAATTCCAGAAGCGCACGACAGGTCATCGGCGTACCGAGGCGAAGGCTTTCAATCTCATGTGTGTCTCTTTCAAATATGAGTGCGGTATTTACTGATGTGGAAATGCATATGACCTGTCTGCAGACTTCATCAATACGACCTCCAGAAACATTCTCATCATTAATAACGCTTTTCAGTCAGACTCGAATCAGAATTAATCTCATCGGCCGATGACTTCATTGAAAGCTGATTGGATCAATCGACTTTGAAGAGAGAAATACTGAATGTGTCGGATTGAAACTCAAGATTCGTTTGAGACACTAAAACACAAATGAAACCAGATTTAATCATACAGATTATTCACAAAGTCGGCGGATGCTTTTTTAAATTGACATTTAATTTACTAACTACACATTAAGTTTACCTTTCATTGATCATCTACTTGAATAATACAGCTTCAGTGTATTAAAATCGTTAGCAAATTGCTAAGGGATGAGGAACAGGAAGTCATCCATGCAGCGAACCACATTATGCATAATTCAGACAAAGTGACCTTAACTGCCTTGTGGGAAACAGGAGTCGTTTCCAGCCCAAATGAATGTTCTTCTGTGATTATTCTTCACCGCCCATTGGAGGGCAAGAGTCACTAATGAATATAATTCAGAGCGTTTTACCCTTGAACCAAATAAAGAAGCAAAATCAACTAAAAGGCCCCAGTTGTATTCGCATTATTACAAATTATTCACTACCATTCAAAAAGTTACTTTATGTTTCTGAAAGAAGTTACTAGTGCTAAAATTGAGACATATTTTTCTTATCTTGAAAAAGGGTTTTCTGTGTTAATCTCTGTTAAAATATCATTTATTTCTGTGATGCTCCGCTGTATTTTCAGCATCATTCCTCCAGTCTCCAGTGTCACATGATCTTCAGAAATCATGAATAATATGATGATTTACTGCTCAAGAAACATTTCTGATTATTATCAATGTGGAAAACAGTTGGAAACTGTGAAAAAGTCTTATTTATTGTAAATGTTTTGGTAGAGTATATAAAATTATTCAAAAGGGAAAATAATGTCAAAGTAAAACATCACTACTGTCATGACAATGACAATTTACACATCATTCATGGGTAGTTGGACCTTTTCTACATTTAAAGTTACTATTAGTTTTTGGAATTTTCAGTTAATGTTTAATTAATTAACAAATACCATTTTCATAACCTAAAAATACGTTTTTTTAAACATTTGAAACAAAAACTGACATTAGACGTTCATCTAACATTTTTGAAATATGACTATTTGTTTTGCAATGTTCAGGAACATTCCAATAATGTTTGTAAAATAATAAAAAGTAATGTTCTCTTAATGTTTGTGGGAACGTTTTCAAACCATTTTCAGTTGGACAACCATCTGTTATTTTTTTAAATGTTACTTGTTTCAGAATGTTTAAAGAACATTTAAATGTAACAAAGAATTAATGTTTGCAAAATGATACAATGTAACATTATCTTAAAACAAATACGGAACTTTATATATATATATATATATATACTAGTTATTTATTTATTTATTTTTATTGATGTTTTGGACGTTTGGAGAAGTTTTCATATCTTCATGGGAATGTTAGCATAAGATAGCATTCTTAAAACATATTTTTGTTAGCTGGGTTTGAACACACTACACTTTTGTCGTTTCTTTCATGTTCCGTGCACTTTAAAGTTTATCTGTGTATTTGTTGTGTGATTTGAGCAGGAGTAAAAGAGTGTGAATGCACAATTACATAAACAAGATTAATTGCTAGTTACCGCTGGGTTAATATTGATTCACAAACAGTCCAAGCAATTAGACCAGAGCACTGTATTTCAGACAGCATGAGAGTTATGTGGATTCATCTTTCCACAGCCTTGTGGGACACAGATGGAGTGTTTGGAGAAGTGCAGCATTTCTAATTGGTAAAATATAGAGTGATGTGTGCTTAGCTCAATTACCTGAACAAATCTAACCCGAATGAGTCAAGAAGATGAGTTTGATCAGAGTACTGTAGTCAGTCACAAAGCAAACACAGATTTCCGCAAACCTCCGTGTCGTCCTGCGGGACTGTGATGGGGATTTAACCTGTACAGAGTCCAGAAAACCACCAGAGCTTATCCCACTAATACAGTCTGTCGGATTATGGAAATAGAAACCTTCATGTTTACACTCCAAGATGAGAAAGACACTCTAGAGAAGGAGCATGAGATGGAAAGAGACAGAGACAGCCAGACAGAGAGAGACAGAGAGAGAGAGATCTCAACTGCTAGTATTTCACACTTACTGAAGAGACACAGGGCAGAAAACAGTGAAAATATATGGCAGAAAATAACAGATTGTCCAGACAGACAGTCTACCTCCAGCCCAAGTCACTTTCAAGGCAAGTTTATTCTCTGCGGCCATTCTGGGAATACAGTAAGACAGCTATTTGCAGTCGAGTCCAGCTCTTATTTATTTGAATGGGGGGAAAACTGACATCTCTAAAGCTACACACAAAAAAAAAAAAGAATGAAGAAATTGCTAGTAAATTTCACGATGCATTATTAAGAAATGGCAGGTAAAACACTGAATTGAAGGTGAAAGAAACACTTTCTTACAAATAATACTTCAACAAACTTTAGAAAGACATTATTTTTCAAAAAGTTGTTAATAAAACTGTACTTGTCCAGCTCAATTCAATGTCATATTTACAAATAAGCAGTAATAACCTTGTGCTGCATCCTAAATGTTACATCGTATCCTCAAATAATGCTAAAAATTGGCTTAGTTTCATGCAAATGGGGTGACTTTGGTGAAAGCTTATTTCAACTGGAATTGGCTCTGTCCACATTAGGTCATCATTTTTAAAAGCCTCTGTTTTCCGTCCACACCGTTTTCATTTATCCACCTTGGGGAGTGTTTTCAAAAAGCTCAGGTTTTATAAATTACTAAAAAGTTCTTCACACTAAGATCAATGGATCTTCCCCAGTTAACAAAATATGTTCTGAGAATGCTTGGCTATGTTCTCATGAAGTTATGAAAATGTTATTTCTGAATGTTCTCAGGATGTTAAAAACATCCATTTATCATTTTTTTTCAAACAGGAGAATGTTACTTTTAAAAGTTCTCTGAAACAAGGTGAATGTCTGACTAAAACAACTAAAAGCACTAAATTATGTATGAATTTTTTTTTCTCCAAATGTTTTGAGAACAAAAACAACAGATTGTCTAAATGATAACTTTGAACAGACAGTGTCTTCAGTGAGCAGTGCAGACAGACTCAAAACAAAAAGTGTAATGTGAAAGTATAGCTGTCAGTAGTCCTCATGGTGATAGTTACAGTGGTGACGCAAACATACAGCGGTACAGAGCCAATAACGCATTAGAAAGAGAGCTGCAGGGCGAGGAGAATCAAACACAGCCTACATCTGTCCCCAGAAATCAGTTTTATTATTTTTGTCCTTCAATTTACAGCTGAAACTAATGGATCAGTTAGGAGCACCTGACCTACTTCTATCAGGACAATGCTTCTCAAAGCAAAAACAGAGAGAGAGAGAGAGAGAGAGAGCAAGAGAGAGGAGAATAAAATGAGACAAAAAAAGATGACAATCAGACAGGAACTGCATTAGGTGGAGAAAATGTACATGGATAAAGACATCTGCAAATTATAATGTACTTTAGTTACAAAATGTTCCTGAAAGTACATAAGCGAAAGGACAGGATAAAACAGTGCCACTGAGTTTCTCAGATCAGTCTGGTTTCACCACACAGATAAAGTCTGTCTAATACTCTGTGTGATCACTACAGAAAGACAAAACGAGACTGCTTTGTTCCAATAGCTGCTTCGCAGTACACTACCAACATAGTCAGCCAGCTTGTAAAAGAGCATCCTAACAGATAGGAACTTCACATAGCAATGCCCTAGAAACCACCTGAAACACCCTCAAACGCAACACCTTAGCAACGCCCTAGAAACCACCTGAAACACCCTCAAACGCAACACCTTAGCAACGCCCTAGAAACCACCTGAAACACCCTCAACCGCAGGGCAACGTGCTAAAAACACTCCGAACACCTTAGCAACACCCTAGAAACCACCCGAAACACCCTCAACCGCAGGGCAACGTGCTAAAAACACTCCGAACACCTTAGCAACACCCTAGAAACCACCCGAAACACCCTCAACCGCAGGGCAACGTGCTAAAAACACTCCGAACACCTTAGCAACGCCCTAGAAACCACCCGAAACACCCTCAACCGCAGGGCAACGTGCTAAAAACACTCCAAACACCTTAGCAACGCCCTAGAAACCACCCGAAACACCCTCAACCGCAGGGCAACGTGCTAAAAACACTCGGAACACCTTAGCAACGCCCTAGAAACCACCCGAAACACCCTCAACCGCAGGGCAACGTGCTAAAAACACTCGGAACACCTTAGCAACGCCCTAGAAACCACCCGAAACACCCTCAACCGCAGGGCAACGTGCTAAAAACACTCGGAACACCTTAGCAACGCCCTAGAAACCACCCGAAACACCCTCAACCGCAGGGCAACGTGCTAAAAACACTCGGAACACCTTAGCAACGCCCTAGAAACCACCCGAAACACCCTCAACCGCAGGGCAACGTGCTAAAAACACTCGGAACACCTTAGCAACGCCCTAGAAACCACCCGAAACACCCTCAACCGCAGGGCAACGTGCTAAAAACACTCCGAAATCCTTAGCAACGCCCTAGAAACCACCCGAAACACCCTCAACCGCAGGGCAACGTGCTAAAAACACTCCGAAAACCTTAGCAACACCCTAGAAACCACCCGAAACACCCTCAACCGCAGGGCAACGTGGTAAAAACACTCCGAAAACCTTAGCAACGCCCTAGAAACCACCCGAAACACCCTCAACCGCAGGGCAACGTGCTAAAAACACTCCAAACACCTTAGCAACGCCCTAGAAACCACCCGAAACACCCTCAACCGCAGGGCAACGTGCTAAAAACACTCCGAAAACCTTAGCAACGCCCTAGAAACCACCCGAAACACCCTCAACCGCAGGGCAACGTGCTAAAAACACTCCAAACACCTTAGCAACGCCCTAGAAACCACCCGAAACACCCTCAACCGCAGGGCAACGTGGTAAAAACACCCGGAACACCTTAGCAACGCCCTAGAAACCACCCGAAACACCCTCAATTGCAGGGCAACGTGCTAAAAACACTCCGAACACCTTAGCAACGCCCTTGAAACCACCCGAAACACCCTCAACCGCTCAACCACAGGGCAACATGCTAAAAACACTCCGAACACCTTAGCAACGCCTTAGAAACCACCCGAAACACCCTCAACCGCAGGGCAACATGCTAAGAACACTCGGAACACCTTAGCAACGCCCTAGAAACCACCCGAAACACCCTCAACCGCAGGGCAACATGCTAAAAACACTCCAAACACCTTAGCAACGCCCTAGAAACCAAAGGAAACACCCTCAACCGCCGGGCAACATGCTAAAAACACTCCAAACACCTTAGCAATGCCCTAGAAACCACCCGAAACACCCTCAACCGCAGGGCAACGTGCTAAAAACACTCCGAACACCTTAGCAACGCCCTAGAAACCACCCGAATCACCCTCAACTGCAGGGCAACATGCTAAAAACACTCGGAACACCTTAGCAACGCCCTAGAAACCACCCGAAACATCCTCAACCGCAGGGCAACGTGCTAAAAACACTCCGAACACCTTAGCAACGCCCTAGAAACCACCCGAAACACCCTCAACCGCAGGGCAACATGCTAAAAACACTCCAAACACCTTAGCAACACCCTAGAAACCACCCGAAACACCCTCAACCGCAGGGCAACATGCTAAAAACACTCGGAACACCTTAGCAACGCCCTAGAAACCAAAGGAAACACCCTCAACCACAGGGCAACATGCTGAAAACACTCAGAACACCTTAGCAACGCCCTAGAAACCAAAGGAAACACCCTCAACTGCAGGGCAACGTGCTAAAAACACTCAGAAACTACATAGAAACACCAAAATAATTAAGAAATAAGTACATCAATGCAAGCTTTATTCTAAAACATAATGAGCTGTCTCACAGTTCACTACAGACATAATCAGTTGCCATCTAAGACAGCATTTTAACAGACAGAAACCTAAATGTGGTTAAACATTTAAACGGTGGAGTTCACACACATTCACACACAGAATGGTAATTTAGTACTGTGTATTCACTTCCATATTTAAACTTGCTTGTCATTCCTACAACCTTGCCTTGCATATGTGGACATTATACATGAACATATTACCATAACAGACAACAAAAAATCACAGCATTGGTGTCTTGTGTATGTGTGTGCACAGAATAATTCTGTATTTCTGCTACAGTTCGTCCGCTTGTGTCCTTTAGGATGTGAGAGATCAATCTGACAGCGAACGTGAATCCGATGTTTAATTAAAGCTGCACAGCTTCAGGAACATGCTGACTTTGAGAAAACATATATTTCTGATCCTGATAAGCTTCTTTCGTATTTATCACGTCTCTATCAAAAACCCAAAATCCTAAATAAAAATCTGCACTTGTGTTTCAGAGGGGGAAATCCTGACTTGAGGAGATTCATCTGTGAAACAGCCAAGAATTCATAAACAGAAATGTTCTACCTCATTAAATAAAATAAATAAACTTTCTCCTAGAGAAGGTGGGATGTGGACCAAGTTACATGTTCATTTGCGTTCAAAACAAACTGCTAAATCTTAAAAATAAATAAATATATTTTTTACATTTATTTAATTATGAATTATTTTAAAATTATGAAAATTGTATGATTTAAACACACTCTGATATCATTCCAAACAGAATTACTAAAATTTTATTTAACCATTAAAGAAGGTACAACTAAATTTAAAGGGAAAAAACTGTATTTGGAAAATTCTTAATATTCTGCAAGTTGGGGAAAAAATAAAATAAAAATTTGGAAAAAAAAATGCAATGGATTTCATAAGACTCATTGCATTGAAAGGTGCATCAGCATGAATGTTTAGCTAAATATCTTCTTACATGGAAGAAAGATACACAGAATAGGAACAAAATGAAATGAAATTATTGTAATGTTTGATGAATTAGTCTTTGAAAATCACCTCAGATCTCAGTCAATGAAGATAACTGCATTAAAAAAAACTTGCTGGTATTCTGAATGCAAGAAGCAGAGCGGATTCAATCTGAAATGTCTTTACATAACCGAAACCAGTGAGCTCAGAAAAGTGATTTTCCAAAGCATTACAAAACAGCCTAATTGAATCATTCAAAGCGGCATGAAGTGCAGGTGCCTGTGGGAGGATTGACGAGGTGAAGGTTGGTCGGTGGAAAAAAGCTTCTGCTTTCATCCCCAGCCGCAGTGAGTCTGAGGTCCAGACGCATGTGCTTTTAAACAGACCTGGTTCTGTGGCCCTGTTTCTCCTTATCGATCACATAAAACAGAATGTGTGCTCAGAACAGCAGAGGAATCAGCACACACAGCTGTTTGAGACGTTTATTCTGATTAATGACCCCTTAAAATCCCACAGGCCAGTCCCATAAATCCCATGAAAGCCAATGATAATGAGGACTAGAGTTCGACCGAGTAAGAGAGATAGAGAGAGAGAGAGAGAGAGAGAGAGAGAGAGAGGTCTCTGACTTATAAAATATTCATAAAATATGCAAACGCTGACGTCTGTTTCTTTAAATTGGTCATACGATGGGAAACAGGTGTTAGGTTAAACTATGATTGTTTGATTGGAATGTTTTCCCCAAACCCATCTGCGATCCTCACTGAATGACTCTGCTTTATTCTCTCTAACACTCTCAATCTGCTATGAATGAGAATCACATTAATCCAATCAGTGGGAGATTAATGCGCTTTCTGCCTCCTAAATCAAAACCGGATCACTGTAGTTCCTGAAACAATGCATAAATCATCCAACACTTCTTCAGTCAAGACTAGAATGCAAATTAGTTATTGCTTTAGTGACCGTATCAAACCTCTATCCAGATATATTAACATTGACTAGTACCTCAATGGTAATGTGCTAAAAAAACTATTTAGAAACGCCTTAGAATCCACCCAAAACATCTTTATTGCAGCACATGTTACATACAGAAAGCTAAAGCAAGCACATAGTAACACCCAAACATTCTGTGTTTTTTTGCATGTTCAAAAACGTATCATATGTTCTCGATGAAATGAGTAGTTGAATGCAAATGATTTGTTTTAGCTGACGCACATTAAAGAGTTGCACAGAATTCAGGCTGGTGTCTTGACCTTTCTCGCTCCAGACCAGCAGTAGGCTAAATGTCAAGCCTCATTATTTTGAAGCTGTGGGCACTTTATGTTTATAAAGCACACAGACTACAAGAAAAAATGCAGAATCCGGGCAGAATCCAGAGATTGTAAAGCCCAGGAGGACATTATTACTGAACTAAATATCACAACCTCAGCCTGACCGAGCAGAAGAGTCCAGAAAGAAACATCTTCGGCTCTAAAGCTGCTGTGTCATGATCTGGACAGCAGATTGTGACCCAATTAACTACTGCATCACTAATGAGTCCGCTAGACAACTGAAGCTTAATTTCCTGATTTTAAGTGTAGTGCCAGTATCAAAATTGACCAGAGAATAAAACTAATAAAACACAGTTGCATGCAAAAATTGCATGCAAAAAAATAAAAATAATAATAATAATTATTCATGTTACATTACAGCGCTACTTATAAACACTGTTTGGGACGAGACAGTCATGCTACCAAAAGAAACAGTTTAGTTAGTAGCATCAATAGTGTTAATTATTATACACTAATAGGCAATGATTGTAATAAAGCAGATAAAAAATAATTTAAAACGTAATAATAAATAAAAGTTAAAAATAAATATACAAATTAAAAATGTATATAATATTAATTAATTAATTAAAATATATTAATTTTCGGTGTTTGCCCCGTTTTCCATAATTAATAAAAAAATCCGAAATGTTTAAATATTTATCCTTAAAACAAGATATTGTACATATTCACAAAAGATAAGTAAATAAATTTAAATAAATATTATTTCAATATTACACATTTAAATATTCATTCAGCGATGATGACTATTAGGGTTTATATTATGTAATAAATAAAAAATAAGATTAAAACAAAAATTTTAATAAATAAATATAATTTAAATATTACAAACTATGTTTTAAATATTCACCCAAAAACAATTTATTTTAAATATTTAGTGGAAATATGCATACATACTACTACTATTAGGGTTTGTTATGCAATACAATAAGTAAATAAATAAAAAGTTAATAAATAAACATATATTCATCCTTAAAATAGGATCCTGTACATATTCAGAAAAATAAAATATTAAATGCTAGTAAAAAGACTATTAAGGTTTGTTTTACATTTATCAGACATGTGACTTACAAAAGGAACAAAGCAATTATTTAAAGCAGTGACTATTTAAAACTAGCTCTTAATTACTCTAAATTATTGTTCATCAGTTGCATAATTAGTGTTAGTTATTATTTATCATGGACACACACACAGTATCGGCTTGTATGCTGATATTAGGCAAGTTATTGATGATGTTTGCACTGAAATATCTGTGCTCGATGCAATAAAGCTCTTTCGGTCTTAAATAACAGATGCCTCAAATCAGCTGGGATTTGCTTTGGAGAAATGAGAACTCCCTCTTTGCTCTTTCTGAAGGCTTTTTCATCAAATTCATCAAAATACAGCCAATGGCGGCACAGATCCACAGATATTTGGTTGCACACGAGGAAGCAGATCCATCTGAATGCAAAGTAAGTTGAACTCAAACTGACTGTAATTTCACATTCCCAGTGTCAAATCTCAGCGCTGGACTATTTTTCTCTTCTTCAGAAAGATTTCTTGTTGTATCATAGCCGACATATTGATATTACTGCAATAACGGCACGTTTCCCTGGCATCAGAGCTGGCTTCAAAAGGGTTTTGTATTGCGTGTCATTTCTGTGAACTTATTGAATAAATCGCAACCGGCGAGGTGTTCCCAAGTCTTTCACAAGCTCACAGATGACAATAGGCTCAGAGCACCATATCCTCGGAAAATGGGATTTCCAACATTGAAAAAAAAAACTAAATAAAATAAAAATAAATAAATAACAAATTAAATAAAAAGCAGAACAATTAATATAAAGCTATATAAAATTTAATTAAATAAGTAAATAAATAAAAAATATAAATAAAGAAAATGGAATTGATAAAACATAGATTTAATTTAAATTGTATGAAATAATTATTAAATAAATTAAACAAAAACCTTTTAAACATCCATCCATCAGAAAATGCATAAAATATTAGGACTATTAGAGTTTATTATCTACTTAAATAATAAATATATATATAAATAAATAAATACACAAATGTTTATATATGTCTCCTTAAAACGAGATTTAGTACTGTACATAATATGAAAATAAAGGCATCAAATATTCGAAATATTAGAGTCTAGTATCTACTTAAAGTAATAAAATAAATTGGGAGATAATTAAAAAAATAATAACAGTGATCATCGTCATCATCATAATCATCATCTATTTTATAAATTAAATACATCTCTAACAAACAAAATATAAATCATTATTATATAATGTAGAAAATAAATGTAATAAAAACATGAAAATAGGTAAACACCCTAAATGTTTCAAGATCCATCCTTCAAATAATTCCTATAATCACAAACTCTTCCTACAATCACAAACGCTTCCTATAATCACATGCTCTTCCTATAATCACAAACGTTTCCTATAATCATAAACTCTTCCTATAATCACAAACTCTTCCTATAATCCCAAACGCTTCCTATAATCACAAACGCTTCCTATAATCACAAACTCTTCCTATAATCACAAACTCTTCCTATAATCACAAACGCTTTCTATAATCACAAGCTCTTCCTATAATCACAAACTCTTCCTATAATCACAAACGCTTTCTATAATCACAAACTCTTCCTATAATCACAAACTCTTCCTATAATCACAAACGCTTTCTATAATCACAAACTCTTCCTATAATCACAAGCTCTTCCTATAATCACAAACTCTTCCTATAATCACAAACGCTTTCTATAATCACAAACTCTTCCTATAATCACAAACTCTTTCTATAATCACAAGCTCTTGCTATAATTACAAGCTATTCCTATAATAACAAACGCTTTCTATAATCACAAACTCTTCCTATAATCACAAACTCTTCCTATAATCACAAACTCTTCCTATAATCACAAGCTCTTCTTATAATCACAAGCTCTTCCTATAATCACAAACTCTTTCTATAATCACAAACTCTTCCTATAATCACAAACTCTTCCTATAATCACAAACGCTTTCTATAATCACAAACTCTTCCTATAATCACAAACTCTTCCTATAATCACAAACTCTTCCTATAATCACAAACGCTTCCTATAATCACAAACTCTTCCTATAATCACAAACGCTTTCTATAATCACAAACTCTTCCTATAATCACAAACTCTTCCTATAATCACAAGCTCTTCTTATAATCACAAACTCTTCCTTTAATCACAAACTCTTCCTATAATCACAAACGCTATCTATAATCACAAGCTCTTCCTATAATCACAAACGCTTTCTATAATCACAAACTCTTCCTATAATCACAAACTCTTCCTATAATCACAAACGCTTGCTATAATCACAAACTCTTCCTATAATCACAAACTCTTCCTATAATCACAAACGCTTCCTATAATCACAAGCTCTTCCTATAATCACAAACTCTTCCTATGATCACAAACGCTTCCTATAATCACAAACTCTTCCTATAATCACAAACGCTTCCTATAATCACAAACGCTTCCTATAATCACAAGCGCTTTCTATAATCACAAACTCTTCCTATAATCACAAGCGCTTTCTATAATCACAAACTCTTCCTGTAATCACAAACGCTTTCTATAATCACAAATGCTTCCTATAATCACAAACTCTTCCTATAATCACAAACGCTTTCTATAATCACAAACTCTTCCTATAATCACAAACTCTTCCTATAATCACAAGCTCTTGCTATAATTACAAGCTATTCCTATAATCACAAACGCTTTCTATAATCACAAACTTTTCCTATAATCACAAACTCTTCTTATAATCACAAACTCTTCCTATAATCACAAACGCTTCGTATAATCACAAGCTCTTGCTATAATTACAAGCTATAATCACAAACGCTTCCTATAATCACAAACTATTCCTTTAATCACAAACTCTTCCTGTAATCACTAACACTTCCTTTAATCACAACATAACGCGGACTCAGAAAGTGTTTGTGGATTAGAATGACTCGCAGCAAAATGGATAAAAACAGCCAAGTCATGTTCGTTACAACATGAGTCTAATACAGGCCCTGCATAATACAAAAACTCAAATGCGTATCGCACAAATGTTTAGTCTCTCTCATCTGCGTTAATGATGTCATAAGGTCGTCTCATTTTTGGGGTCTCTGCCATAAAGGCGCTTCATAAGTCGTTTACAATATTATTCAAAGCAAGGGCAGGGTTATTATAGCGTTATGAATCTGAGTTAACTTCAGGCGGCAGACGTCCACAGGGAACACTGAATTCTTCGGCTTGACATCTATCAAAGCTCTCCACTAGATTGTGCGATTTGTGTTTGCATGTCCTTTGTTAAACCCTGTGCTGTTCAACTAATAGACGCTATTTGTTCTCGGACTGAACATCAACCGTGAGAGTAATGCTGAGCGCAGAGAATTACTATCAACTACTACACACTTAACTGATGATAATGTGATTGGTGGTCAATGCCAAGTTGTTTGGGTGTTCTGAGTAGTTGCCAGGGTGTTGCTATGTCGTTGCTAAGGTGTTCTATTCCTACCTTCAGTGTAAGTCTGAGGGATTAAAATAAATATGAATATATAAAAGGACAGGACTTTATGGTCTGTAAATCTGCTTTCAAATAAATAAAATGTAAAAATTAATGCAAAAATGATATGTAAAATTAAAACAAATGATAAACATTTTAGTTAATTAATTGCAACTTTTTAAAAAAAGTTAATCATGAATATATAAAATAAATAAAAGTTAATTATATTAAAGAATGAATAAATTTATATTAACTAAAATTAACATTGAAAACGAAAAAAAAAAAAATCTAAATATTGAAAATTAAAACCAATAAATAAAATATTTTAAAAAATTATGTTGAACATTAAGAATTAAATTTAAAAATTAAATAAATAGATTGTATCTTTAAAAAGTATAGAAGAATACAATTATGTTTGTGAAACTATACTAGATGTACAACTCTTGAATTTATTGAAAATTGATTAAAAGAAGTTAAGAATTAATACACATAAAAGATAAACTTTAAAGTAATATAAAAATGCTAATAATTAAGTTTTATATATATATATATATATATATATATATATATATATATATATATATATATATATATATATATATATATATATATATATATATATATATATATATATATATATATATAAGAATAAAACATTTACATTTATCTAGACTAATGAAAGAATAAAATGTAAGATTAATTATAGTATCCAAAACTCAAAAATCATATTACTTTAAATAACTTTTTGTTTTTAGCATGTATTACATTATACATGCAGTTTTTTTAACATCATACTTTTAAAGCCAAATGGAATCTTTCTGCTATACAAATCTGTACTGCTTTAAAAAAAAATATTAATTAAATGAAGACATTGTGGTTGTTTTTTAATAATAAAAAAGCATCTAATGCATTTCTCTCCTGCAAAAAAATAAAACCCCATATTACAAATATATTTTAAACCCAGCTCCATGTTAATGTTGATAATCTGGTTATAAGAGAACTAAGCCATTTCTCTGCTCTCAGTAGAAGTTTCTGCTGTCTGGGAATGAGACGTTTCTGTGACTGTCAGTGATCTTTCATTTAATGGAGAAGCGAAGTGAATTCACACACACTGAGAGCAGGACTAGAGATCAGTACTAATGGACATGCTGTTGAGAATGAAAGGTCACTTTAAAAGCGTGTAGATGTGGTTGTAGATTTCCACTGACAGAAGAGAATTAGTGATTAGTGCAGTGGCGTGAGTCTCATCCACAGAATGAACAAACCCATTAATGGATTACAGCGTGTGCGCTTCATTTTTAGCGTGCGTGTGAATGCATTCTCACAAACCACTCGGTATTCGTGTGCACTGTGCGAAATGCATGTAAATGTAGCTTAGAATAAGTTCTGGCCATCGGAAAAAAACAATTATATGTAATTTCAAAGCCGTATGTTGTTATTTATGGAGGCCCATTTCTGCCACAATAAAAAAAATATAGATATATCATATAAACACAAACTTAAAGATCTTCACGAAAACCTGTCAAAATTAAAGTTTGGTTTAACTTGAAGAAATTGTGACAGAAATATATTACTATTGTACCAGTAGAACACTACTGCTTTTAATAATAATTATTAAGGAATAATTATACTTTTTTTGTTTTAATTGTATCAAAAATAATAATAATAATAAACAAAGAAAGGTTTTATTTAATTTTCATTTTATGAATTAAATTTAATCAAATTAATGTTTTCTACCTTCACCAGAAAAATTCTAATACACAACAGAATTTCTGAGGAAAATAAAATAAATAAATCAAAACATTTAACAGTTATTGCTATTTATTTTTATTCAATGAATCAGACATTGTTTTTACTTATTACATTTTGATAACAATTTTTTTAAAGGAATCCAGAAATGTTTAAATGGAAAACACAGAATGTAGTAAAAAAAAATATATATATATTTTTTTATATATATATATAGGATAAAAAAAAAATTGTAGCGGTTTTGGGATTTAAATGAATTAAACAAAAGTAAGGTTAATAATTACAATGTATAAATATTGAAATATTAAGTCTAACTTTCATAGTTATTTTTGCAGTGGAGCACAAAAATAAAAACTTCAACTCTACTTGAATAAAGACTTGAGTGCTAATCATTTACATTCAACAGTGTGTGTTTTGAGAGAGGAAGAAATGCACAGCTCTAGAGATGTGCTAAAAGCCTCTTCTCCGTCAGCTAACATTTCACGAGGAGCACGAGTTCATTCTGAACCTCATCCCTGATTTACAGCGGCTCACAATGTCAATAGAGTGTCTCACATCTTCATCCGTCTGTCTCTGCAAGAGCTGCTTTCTCTGACTTGTGACTTGTGCTCATTAAGTTTGTTTTAGGGATTTAAATGCTATGGGCCTCATTATTTTTTATTATTTATTCAAATCTGTTTTCAATTTAATAAGAGGCTGGATTTACTTCGCTGTCATTCAGGACTGAAACTAACAAACTGCAGCTGAGGAACATTTTCATTCAATTAAATAGACATTTAAACACTATTAAAAATTTCTGGTCTCAATGTCATCTGCAAGCACACAAAAACACAGCAGATGAACACAGGGGTTTGGAGGGAAATGTGGACAAGTAAGCGATGACAGGACTTTCATTTGAAGCGTTAGCAGCACCCTGCAGAGGTCTTGCATCACTGGCCAAAAACTTTCTCCTCTTGCCTTCAATCCCTGGAAGAGCCTTTCATTTTTAAACATTTTCACTATTGCATGACTGAACATATGTTGGGAAGTCAAAATTATTCTCCATCTCGGTCAGAATCATTATATAAGGAGTTCTGAATGCCAAAGCTGTGTTTGTAGATTTTCTAACTCCTGCTCTGTAGTTTGACAGTCTGACAAAGAGTCATCACTCTTCTCAGCGCAGAGATAAAAATGCGCTCTAAATAATATTGTGTCTAAAATGTAAGTCAATTAATTTGAACTTGTTTATTGAATTACTTTTGTATAAAATCACATTGCAATCGTGTTGAAACATTTTGTTCAGGCAATGTTACATACCTAAATCATATATACAAAGTCATAATCTGTCAAATGTTCATGGGCAGTATTTCTCTCATTCATTCATTTATAAAGCACTTTACAACTGCACTGTCCAAAAATCATAATCTCTGTCTTTTCCTAGTTTACCTGAACCAGATTTAGGGCCATCCAGCTCTTAATCTCTTCCAATCATGACAAAAGTGACTTAAAAGCACAATTTTCTCATGCTCTTAAAAGGGGATAAATTGTTTAGCAAATAAAAATCTGAAAAGAAAATCATAGTACATGCTATACTAAAAATAAAAAAAGAAATAAATCAAACCCAGTGGCAGCGCATACAAACAGAACAAAATAGGCCTAGTAACAGAACCCTGAGGAACCCCGCAGGTTAACAGGTGCTGATGGTGAAAAGATTCATATGAAAAGAAAATCATAGAACATGCTATAATAATAATAAAAAATAAATCAATCAAACCCAGTGGCAGCACATACGAAGAGAACAAAATAGGCCCAGTAACAGAACCCTGAGGAACCCCACAGGTTAACAGGTGCTGATGGTGAAAAGATTCACTAAACTTCTTTAGATCTAGGCTAAACCACTTCAAAACAGTCCTGTATATCCCAAATAAACGTGAGAAACACTTTATAAGGGTCACATGGTCTATTGTATCAAATGCTGCACTCAAATCCAATAAATTCAGAGCTGTAGAGTTATCCGAATCTCATACAAAGATCATTCACAACTAGGCCTGGGCAATAAAACAGTATCAATATTTATCGAGGTACACCTTCTCTGATAACAAAAAAAAAAATGTTCGATAGAGCACACACAAACACGAACACATGCTGAAATGAGTCCTGCCTGTGATGAGGAGATTGTGAATAAAGAATGAATTTCAGTCTTATCTGAAATAAACATTTGAATGTTGGGTGTGCATCAGTGAGCATCACCAGTGACACACAAGATTCGGTGATAATGATGTTAGTGACGTTTAAGCATTTTAATGTTTTGTTAGTCTTGCCCAAGAGATGAGATGTTGCTGCATTGTTCATTCAAAATATTAGAGAAATATAGATGCTCAATGCGGAGAAGATGTATATAATGTCATACAAAGTAAAAACAGTTTAAATGTTTAGAAAACACGTCAGAAATTTGTGGAGGTTTATTCCTTTTCACTGCATCTCATATGTTTTCAAATGCAATCTGTGTCAATGGTGCTTCGGCTCTTTCGATTAAGCAATGCATAAATACATGATGCTGTTTTGTTCATAATTTTTTATGCAATTTATGAAATTATATTTGATTTTTATGAGTTTGACGCAATTAACTTTTTTATAGAGTTACTTCCTTGCATTGACAATTTATATGCGCTGCATCATTTTGCTTATTTCGCCCTTCTGTAGCCTCGGAAGACAAGACAAAAGTTTCCTTAAATCTGCATATAAAAAATTAGACATTAGATATTTGTTTAATTTTTATTTAGTAAAATATAATTTATATATAAGAAAAATTATATTGCTTTTTGTTTTAAAAAAGGTTATAAAAAATATAAAAATAATTATCGATACTGAAGCATATGAAACATCATATTGTTGATAATATTTCTTTAGCTACATTGTTCTGCTCACATCTCGTTATGATATATTATCACCAGACCTTGGATTGAATCTTATTAACTGTTTTTTCTTTCTCTTTCAATTAGCACAGGTTTTGTTTTGGAACCGATTGATCGTAGGTCTTATGCACCTCAGTTTTTCAGTGAATTTTCCACTCAAATGTGAAAGGTGAAATCTGAGGTGCATGAGCTCAGATCAATGAGGCCTACAATCAATCAGCTACAAAAAGAAATACAAAACCTGTGCTAATTGACAGAAAACAAGTTGTCAGAAACATTGAAGCCAATATTTGGTGATAACGACATAACGAGAGATTTACAAGCACAGCATAGCACAAATACATAAAATAGTGACAGTAAATCACCGTGGTGCAGTCTTTCCCTCCAAACAGTCTCTGTTTTGTCCGCTATCTTTCCCGATAGCTTCTTCTCCCTGCAGGATTCTGGCTTTGCTGTGTCTCAGCTAAAACGCTGCCAAAAGCATCCGTTTCCTTTAAGTCGTGTCATTATTCGCACGTAAAGGTAAATAATGAAGGTTTTTCTCTGTGGAAGTGCTGCGCTCTTCTCAGTTTGTTTATGTGCCGTGAATGAAACTCTTAATTATTAATGTTCCTGAAAAATTTAAGTTCTGGCAACATCGGCTCCATTTCCCAAGCACCTTGTTAGTTTGGATAATGTTATTAGGTCTTGGCACAACTCTGCATTACATTAAAACTTATGCACACATACTTCAGGCCGAAGTGATTTATACTTAGTTTCTTATGCTTCTAGAACCATCAAGCCAAGGCTGAAAGATTAAATATTAGAACTAGAGTCAATCATTTGACCATGACAACTTTTCTATAAATTTATATTGATCTATTAATGTTAATATTTAATAGACAGATGCTTGGAGTGGGTGTAAGACTCCTGCACATGTAACTTCACACCTTAATTAAGATCTTCAAATGCTGGTTTCTAACGAGGTGGTTTGTTTACCTCACACTAATGGTGTATCTGTTTATCTCTGCGGAGCTGTAAATGGCTTTTGAATAATACAATAAATGCAGAAGCTCATGAATGATGGCAGACAAGGTCATAAGAAGTTTTTCTTAATAGTGTTCAATTAACTAAGTCTTAAAGCCATCGCTCACCTAAACATGACAATTCTCTCATCATTTATTTTCCTTCATGTTGTTCTGAAACCTGCACAAGTTTCCTTCCACCTTGATTTTAGTTTGCATTTCAAAAATGCTGTTTTAAATACAATGAAAGCGGAGGCTTGTTTTTCCTGCCAAGGTTTAAAAAGGAGGTTTAATAACCTCAGCAAGTTTTAATTTACTGAAATGCACATTAAATTTGAGAGCTAGAGTTGTATGACTTCAAAAGATCTTAAATATATTTCCCCCCAAAATGTAGAGGTTTTGAACAACACGACTGTAAGTAAATCATCACAGAAATAAAACAGGTTTAGGTGAAACAGAGTTTTAAATGAAGTGCAGCGTTTCTAATATACTCTCTATTGGAAAACTGTCAACACAACCATGCTCAGCCAAAACCAATTAAATGTAAAATAGTGAAACTTTGGGGTCACAAAGCACAATTTCATAAACATTAAAAAAATGGTAAATGAAGCACGTTCTATTGGAAAACGGTCCATACAGCCTTGTTCACCCAAAAGCAATTAAATGTTAAAATAAAGTGAAACTGGAGAACATTTCATGCAGATGAAAACTGCAGCAGATACTGAGTGTATAACATACTTCACATGTATGGCAAATATTGTAATATGAAATACCAACTTAAAATGCATTTTGAAAAGACTAAACAATCTAATTCTATAATGTTCAGACTCTTGAAATACCAGTTTTTAATGACAACAAAGCAGCATGAATCTGGCGATGGGAATATGCGTCATGTCAAAGCCTCCAGCTGGCTGTCAGAGCGCTGATGCTGCCCAGCATGCGGTGAATCATTTATATGAGATAAACAATTATTTGGCCAATCGCAATCTAGTCAAGATGAGTAGTTGTGCAAGCCCGGATAACACAAGTAACATTAATCACCCGACAGTTAAAGGAACGGTTTTCCAACCATAAAAAAAACATTTCTGATACTATCAAACACAAACTGGAAAACGTGCCTGTGGTGACAGTTCTGTAAATTGCGAAATCATATTAAGCAGGTTTTTGCACACTTTGTGACACTTTCAAAATGAAATATCCGGTTAGAGGCAATAAAGGAATACCTTTACGTTGGGTTCTGACGTCAACCAGATTTTCATTTTCATCCAAAATGCAACGTCTGACCAACGTTGGAGATTGACGTTGGGTTCTGACGTCAACCAGATTTTCATTTTCATCCAAAATGCAACGTCTGACCAACGTTGGAGATTGACGTTGGGTTCTGACGTCAACCAGATTTTCATTTTCATCCAAAATGCAACGTCTGACCAACGTTGGAGATTGACGTTGGGTTCTGACGTCAACCAGATTTTCATTTTCATCCAAAATGCAACGTCTGACCAACGTTGGAGACTGACGTCAGTCTGACATTGGGTTCTGTTTTCAACCCAATTTTCATTTTTAACCAAATTAGTCAGTATGACGTTATATTGATGTCCGGTGCCTGCTGGGTATGCTCTGCCAAAAATGTTATTACATCACGCAGTTTTGAAAATAAAATGTAAGGTTATAGGGTTAATCAGGTTTGAAAATAATGCACCTGAACCAGGTACTAAAGCTAATCAATTAAGCAAACATCAGTTAAAAAATAAGTAGCTCTGCCATTTTATCTCAACTTCTAAATGTCTTTGAGTTCTTTTATCATGACTTGTGTTTCACAGGACTGCACCGGGTGCACAATCGAGCAAGTTTACTACATCAGAAAAGCCTAGCCCATGGAGCTAGTTATGTGAAGCAAACATCAAAATGTATGCGTTTGCAAAGCATGCACTACAATTCATAGCATAGTATTGTAAAAGGAATTGTTGATTAATAATCTGCTTCTGTAAACATTTCTGCAAATAGGGCATTTTATACATGCATTGAATTATATTTACATATGCAAACAATGCAGTGTATGCTTCCACAAGCCTTTGAGCTCTTTTATCATGACCAGTATTTCACCAGAATTGTACCCGGTACTTTGCATCTCAAGTGCAATACTGTACTGTACCGGGTAAGCTACCGAGCAAGTTTACTACACCAGTAAAGCCATAGATTCGGAGCTGCTTGTGTGATGCAAATGTCAAAATGAGTTAATTAACGATTTATGCACGGTGTTAAAAGTGATTTGAGGTTATAGTATTGTGCAAGGAATTGTGCAAAAAAATTAATCTACTTCTATAATCACTATTGGTGTGAAATAGTATAAAAGTTGTTTAAAAGTGTTTTACTGCCTCTACTGTTCATTTCATGCATGCATTGAATTAAATGTACAGGTTTCTAGACTCTTGCAAAAATGTACAGTAGCTAGCATTAAGGATTCCTAATAAACTTTTGTTGTTGACACAACATTAAACATTATTACTGACAGAATCAACAGCCACGATTATTATTCAGAACTGCATCTCCTGTTATGAATATGCATGACTTAAATTGATCCATTTGCCAGGCACACGAAGTACACATCGGGGTGAGACTGCAATGTGTCTAAAATTCAGATGCATCAAAAGAGCCTGGACGGGATTCAAGAATCGGGATCTGAGTCTCTCGTGACTCGTCCAAACATGACAAGCATCTTCTCACCAGGGACAGAGTCGACAGCGTTGTGCCCTCGATGGTGAAACGAAGCACCTGCTGACACTAGAGCTAATCAAAGCAGACACATCTGCCAAATCAATCTATCTATGAGGCTCTGTTATAACAATAGAGTTAACAAGGTGTAAGCACAACATATAAGACGTTACATTAACAAGCAGACAGTTCAAGGAATAGTATTTAAATTAAGAAACAGTGATTTATGGTAATACATCTGGAACTGCGGGAATGAGAATGATTGGGTGGTGTTGAATACGTTTTGTTTATAAATTTGTTTATTAATTCATTGTGGTGGTGGTGTTATAATATATTTTTTCTACATTTTGCCCCAACGTATATAACACCAACAATAAATTATTTCTAAAAATAGGATTATACATATTTATATTTATATAGTATAATTATATTTTGAGTCCGAAAGCCAATTTAAATAATTAAATATTATTTTTATAAATCATTTATTATTATGCAACCAGTTAATAAAATGAATAAATGAATGAAATGAGTGATTTTTCCATCATTTATATTTTTTCGCCATTTTTTCACCATTTTTTTTTATATATCATAATATGAATTACAATAAGAAAGCAATTAATTAATTGTTAATTAATTCATAATTTTTGTGTACGTTAGCAAAAAGCTAAAGTAAAATAATTAAATCATATTTACATTAACAATGCAAAAGGGAAAAAATAAATTAAAAAGTAAGAAATGACAAATATTAAAGTTAAAAAACATACCAACAAACGTTGGTATGCTGGAACCAAAATTAGTTTATTAAATAAATATTGTTGTATACACCAAGATCAACTGTAAAATTAATTTATATAAATAATAAACAAACATAAATTATCAGAAACCCATGTATGCAATAAAAATATTAAGTATACAACTATATACACATAAACATATATTTACACACACACACACACACTGTATATATATATATAGCTGTATACTATTAGATGTGCAGTAATTATTTATTCTCTCATTTCCTTCTCCAAACGTCTACAGGAAGGCACAAAACCACCAATAATTAAATGTTCATTTAACCTTTACTGTAACTAAATGACTGGTATACAGAAAGACGCACTAGAAATGAGACACATTTAACACATATATTTCATGAAAGCACTAAGTAGACTGAATTCACCACGGTAAAATGGCTGTAAAACATGACCTCTCATATCAAAAAACAGCAACCTATTCAGATCCATCATTTGCGAGTATATTTAACAGCTAATGACGTGTAGGTATGTGACTGCGTGTGTGTATTTCTGCATGCATTAGCATGTGTGTGTGTGTGTGTGTGTGTGCTAGGATCAGAGCGGGTTAATCGAATTCTGGTCTGTGCTGTATGATAATGAGCAGAACAGCAGCAACATACACTCATCAGTCCTGGCAGGTGTCACCCTCAATGAATCAAGCCATGAGTCTGTGTGTGTGTGTGTGTGTGTGTGTGTGTGGGAGAGAGAGAGAGACGGAGAGACGTACCTGAGTCGACTCTGAGCTCACGTGTTACTCAAATGTCACCAGACAATTAAACCAAATACACAAATCCCCCGACAGACGTGTGTCATAATAAAGCTTCGTCACTGCAATGACAAGCCATTCCCAGCGTATGAAACACTGTCCGGCACAATGTAACGCAATTAACTGAATAATATACTGCTGCATCTTAATAGGTAAATATCTGCTTTTGCTAATTACTTGCCATTTATTCCCTGCTTATGTAAATCAGTGGGAAATGTTTACAGAGTTTCTGCAGGTATTGAGTCGTTAATCTAAATACAGCTGTGTAATTTCTGTGTCACTGACAGCAACAAACAAATGTTTAAAATAAACACATTTAAATTTGCATTTTGGCTCAGGTTCCTGCTTTAATGCGTGTTTGTGAAGGGTTTTTTCCACCTGAGATGAAAAGCATTTAAATCATGAAAATATCTCTGTTTAAAAAGCTTATGTACAAGTAAAAGTAAAATGTAAAAATATACATATTAAATATTTAAATATAAAAACGTATTATTTGTATGAGCAGTGCATGTTAATTACTTATTAATTTATGATAATTCATATAAATATGCGATTTAATATTTTTATTTTCATTCCAAAAAGTAAAAAAAAAAAAAACCACAAATTAATTAATCAATTAACTAATTAATGCTCCTTTAGCCCCGTTGTACCCTTGCTATTATATAAATATGTCTCGATGTCTCAAAAGAAATTAAGATGTAAACATTAGCATTGTAATTTTACAGTAAAATAAAACTGTTTTTTTTTTTCATTTTACACCACAATATTAGTATTATATATTCCGTGTTTAATAATAATTTAACTTTGATCACAACATATAATCATAGCTGTTAATAGCGTTCATGCATCAACTTAAGATGATAATGCCACTAATAATCTATAACTAAATATAAGCTGCTTTGCAACAATTTGCATTTATACAAATAAACTTGAACTGGACTGAATGAAAATGTAATTAATAATAAACTATCTGTCAATCACAGATGCACTTCCTCAAATATAAAAATCGCTCTGCTCACTCTAGATGATTAATTGTTTTCAAATATAGCTATTCTAGTGAAAATTCCTATCTTTTCATATTGCAATATATAAATAATTACACAACTGCAATATGCAATGTCAGTTTTGTCTAAAATCATACAGGTATATTAGAAATACTAGCACCTTTATATTTATAAAGCTGTGCAATAATACACTTCGAAACAATATAAACAATCAAGCAACTGTGAGCTTTCAACACACAGCGCTCTGTCAAACTTTCTCTGCTGTTTGGACTGTTTTTCAAGGCATTCAGCTTCTGTTTGTTTTGCAGTCGTGGAGCACTTTTCATTTCGTTTGGCTTCTGACAAGGATGAATGAGGAGTTATATCACTGACGGATTGCTTTCGGCCTGAACAGATGCAGACACACAGACGTTGTGTTTCTAACGCATGTCTGTCGAACACACACCGCACGTCTTTGACTGAGATCTGGACTCCTTCCAACACAGAGTTTATGGCCAAGGCTCATGATCTTCATGCAACCTGACCGAGCTGGAGCCGTTTTGCAAAGAAGGACAAGGAAAAACTGCAGGGATGTGGACGTGCAAAGCCGATAGAGACTCAAGGCTGTACACGCTGCCAAAGTCGATTGTAAAGATATTTGACTTGATAACAAGGTGAACTGCATTTGGGGTTGAATTCATACTGGCACAGGTCAAGCAGCGAAGCATTTTCTTGGCAATAACAGAGAGATAATGCATGTCAGGACAGGCGAAGCATGGACCGATAAAATAAAAACTTTAAAGGAATAGTGCACCGAAAAATGAACACTCACCCTCAGGCCAGTTTGTTTCTTCATTCAGAATTATTGATTATGGACTCATATATGAGTTAAAAACATCATAATGATGGATGTGTTTCAGCTTTTGTCTTCTCCAGATGTTCACTGATGGACTGGAGTGCTGTGGATTATTGTGATGTTTTTATCAGACTCTCATTCTGACGGCACCCATTCACTAGAGAGCATCTGATGCAATGCCTAAAGAAACAAACTCATCCTAATCTTGGATGGCCCTAGAGACCGTAATGTCAAGCAAATTTTCATTTTTGGGGTGAACTATTCCTTGAAATGCAATATGCTGCAAACTGCTTTGGATTGTAGGGTCTCCAAATGCATAAATAAAAAATAAACATATTTGTTTTTTTAATAATCAAAATACGAATAATCTTTTCCAGCTGCACTTTTTTGCACATTTGGCTCATTTCTGGGGACAATTCGTTCTCAAACTCTTAAGTAAACAAATAAACCAGAAAATGCAATGCAAATGTAAAAATTGCAAATGACATTAAAAAAAAAATAATACTCCCACCTGAAATCCATTTATGAATAAATTCAACATTAAAAAGGCATTTTCTGTCAAGCTTTCAACACAATTTGCTGATAAACAGGAGTGAACAGAATTGCCTGTTCTTTGACCCATATACATACACTTTAAATACACATGCATATGTGTGTGTGTGTGTGTGTGTGTGTGTGTGTCCATCCAACATTATAAAAGTATGTGCATGAATGACTATGAATACTAATGACATCACAAAGGTTTGTCTAGTATCATTCATAGTAAACTTCGCTCTGCATGCATGCACAAACACACATCTCCAGCACACATGGGTCCTAATTGGTTTATCATTCAAGTATTTTGGCGCAGGATTTGAGCTCTCCATGAAATTGAGAATTCACATAACTGAAGGCCATCATTAGTCATGACCACGTCTGCAGGTTCAAAGAACAGACAAATATTTCCAGGGATTTTAAAAGAGACTTCAAAAGGCCGGTCGGTCAGCATTGAAAGAAAAAAAACACTAGCTTTAAAGGTGAACACTGTGAGCTATTAGTTTAAAGTTAAGCCCTGTCAAATGGGATTCAGTGCAGAAAGTTCCTGCTTAATAAAACTGTAAGTCCAGCAAATTTCATGAGGATAAACCTGAAATAGTTTTGCGGCACACAATCCAACAGAGCATTTCAGGAACACACAAACATCAACCGAAAGCAGCTTGACCTCACTGTCACCTGTAATGTCCTTTAGGCCAAACACACACAACAAGACAGAAGCTGCTCGCCCTGAGCACATTCAGAGATTCACAGCAACAACACAGTCCTGGAGAAATGCTTCGTGCAGTTACATTCACACGCAAAACTGTAAACAAGAGTGACAGCTGCAAACTTACAGGAAGTTACTGTGGTCTGGACATTCAAATGAATGGCTAGGAGGTCTTAGAAATAATAATAAAATTCAAATTAATTAATAAATATTATTATTTATAATTTATACAGTATATAGCCTAACCTTAAAATAAAAAAATATATTAATATTTTATATTTAAATCATATGTGACCCTGGACCAAAAAAACAGTCATAAGGGTCAATTTTGTAAACTTGCAAAAACTTTTGCAAAAAAAGTGCAACAAAAAAATATTGAGAAAATCATCTTTAAAGTTGTTCAAATGAAATACATTTTAAATAAAAAAAAATAATAATAAGTTTTGATATATTTACAATAGGAAACTTTAAAAATATATATATCTTCATGGAACATGATGTTTACTTAATATCTTAATGATTTTTGGCATAAAAGAAAAAATCGACTATTTTGACCCATAAAATGTATTGGTTATTGCTACAAATATTCTTGTGCTACTTATGACTGCTTTTGTGCTCTATAGGGTCACATATATAAACTGAACACACATATATAGGTATATATTAAATAAAAGGTTTGTTTACATTTAATGTACACTGTTAGAATCACTGTTAGAATCATAGTTTTTATAAACCACAGACCGCTATAGATCAGCGATAGAATTATATTAATTTAATATAATTTAATCAAATCAAATCAAGACTGAGGCGTTTTAAAATGTAATAAAACTGCACACGCCTGCTGATCGCGTGAGCTGAGATAAATGAGTCAGGAAACGATAAACGTACTTCAGAATTAATAATAAAAAAAATGTATGGGAAATATTGATAGATATGTCCATTTAGCATCTAATTATCATTCATGATAATGATTTTCAGCAAATTATGCGAAGTGTTCGCATTCAGAGGTCAAGTATGCGGTTTAATTATGATTTGCGCATTAAGATGTGTTTTGAACTGAGTAGAAGCATAAAAATGCTAGACATGTGTACATTTAGCATTCTGCATTAAACTCTAGGCTATTTGTGGCTTATTAAGAGGTGAAAATATATTTTCTATTATTTTCTGATATGTTTTGTTCTTTTTTACGTGAGACATTGCAAATGTTTGTTTTATTTTAGTGCATTTTGGATCTCTATGCTTTTACATTGCACTTATATTATTGTAATAGTGAATACTGGCTCAGGGAATTGGCAGTTTCTAAGATTTAGCTCCAGTGCACTAAAAGCTTTTCTCACTAAAATTCCCACCATGCATTCTCACTATGTTTGCTTGGCAAAAAGGTTTTTCTCAGTCTTTCGTGCTGCTAGAAATAGAGGATGCAAGCATATTTCATGATAGCCCTGTATTTTTTAACAGATGCATAACAAACTTGTATTTATGTTGATAAATACATGGTGTTTTAATGTGAAGCCATATAATTGTGTAACAGGAAACTGTGTCTCAATGTTTAGTGGATCAGTGGCTTTAATAGTTAGACTTATATGATGTGTTCATCAAATATTAATTAATCAGTCACTCAGAACTAATGGCATGCTTCTCATACAGAGATGAATTGTAAAAGATTTTCCTCTCTTAATTTGGACTATAAAACAGCTACGAGTGAACATCTTCTCTCAATGTTATGAACAAATGTTATTTCAGAAACAATAAATGTTAATTAAATGGTAGGTATCTGTTCTTTAGGAAGGTTTTTATTTTATTTTTAAATAGTACACAATATGATGAACACATTGTTGATGGAATGTTCTTTTTAAAAAAAAGTGTATTATTATTATTATTTGAACTTTTGTTTTAACATTTTTTAAATGTAACTACTAAACATTCAGTGAGCATTCAAAAGTAACGTTCCCATAATGATATAAATGATGAAATAGAATGCATTTAAAATGTTTAGAAACAGGACATTTTGAACGTTCAGAGAACATTCAGAAATAACATTTTCATAACTTAATTGGAATGTTCTTACATTTATTTGTGTAGAATATTTATTTAGAATATATTTCTGTCAGCTGGGAACAGAATTAGGCTTGTGGCATTTTATATATAAATTTGGGGATCGCGAATCATTTGAATAAGTTCGGGAGTTCCTAGCGGGATCGCGAATCATTTGAGTCATTTGACTCCTGTTTGGGAGTTGGAGCGGGATCGCGAATCATTTGTTAGCGAATCATTTGAGTCAGTTTGGGGATCGCAAATAATTTGAAGCAGTTCAGGAGTTCGTAGCGGGATCGCGAATCATTTGAGTCAGTTCGGGAGTGCGTTGCGGGATCGCGAATCATTTGAGTCAATTTGAGGATCGCGAAGCAGTTCGGGAGTTAGTAGCGGGATCGCGAATCATTTGAGTCAATTTGAGGATCGCGAATCATTTGAAGCAGTTCGGGAGTTCGTAGCGGGATCGCGAATCATTTGAGTCGTCTGACTCCAGTTTGGGAGTTGGAGCGGGATCGCGAATCATTTGAGTCAATTTGAGGATCGCGAATCATTTGAGTCGGTTCGTGAGTTCGTAGCGGGATCGCGAATCATTTGAAGCAGTTCGGTAGTTCATATATATATATATATATATATATATATATATATATATATATATATATATATATATATATATATAACTTTAAATTTTTTTTTTTTTTAAGTTTTGTACTTTTATTTTAAAAAGACATATCTAAAAAGTGTTTAATTTATTTCTTTTTTTATTACGCAGACAAACTATTTCGATAAGATCACGGTATATTTAACCTTATTTCTTGTCTCTTAAATAAAATAAAATGTAAATGAAAAATTTATTCTTAATTCTTCGTTTGCAGTAATGGGGGGGACTTTCTCATTCTGGAGTGATTTTGATTGGATGAAAATCTCGGTTGTGTGGGATGAATCATGATAGGTTGATCCGTTATGCTTTTTCTAAAATTGTATTTGGTCAATTAATATATAAACTGCTTCTGATTTAATAGGCATGGACTAAATAGACACCATATTATTTTGACACCTGATTTCACAAGTTTTCATCTTGATTTCAAATTCGATGTTTGGTGGAATAATATTACTTCCAAATCCGCACAAACTATCGAAACATTTTATCTGTCAATTTCAGAACAAAGCATTTATTAACTCACGAATATGTTCTCTAAAATTCTCCAACATGGTTTTTCAGCCAGAGCGAAACAAGGAGACCGTCTTTTCTCTGGTGCTGGTAGAATCAATCAACCTATCGATCTGGTGCCATATTTAGGAGAAAACAAAAAACAGAATTCCTGATTTTACCTGCTGGTAGACGAGCACATTAAAGCACACACCTGCCCAACATGTGGCTGTACAATGGTTTCGGTGCTTCAGTTTTGTTGATCTAATTGCTTTTGTGAGATAAAAGCCTTGGAGATGGCCAAGCTAATGAAGCTATTGATTGATCTGTCTTGTCACAATCTCAACTGTTCAGTGTCTGTCTCTTCTATGTCCTTTCCATCTGTGGTTTCTCACTAAACGAATTCAGGGCAGTTTCACAGATACTGAAGTCGGTTGAAAGAGTTGAACAGATCTGATTCTGATATGAAATGAGAGCACAAATGCCAACAAAGTGACAGTGGGTTTTCCACATTGGTGGGGTGTCAATTAAAGAATTATTTGGGTTTGTATGATAACTGCATTTCCCATCACTACTGGTAAATAATGAAGATTTTTAATGACCTTCTGAAAAAGTCTCTTCTGCTGACCAAATGCTGCATATATTTGATTACAAATTTCAGTGAAAAATGTGAAATATTGTTACAGTTTAATTAATTTCTGTGATGCACAGCTGTATTTTCAGCATCATTCCTCCAGTCTTCAGTGTCACACATGATCTTCAGAAATCATTCTAATGATTCAAGGAACATTTCTGATTATTATCAATGTTGAACACAGTTGTGCTGCTTTCAGCATTGATATAATCAGTTTTTTTTTCTAGAGCAGCAAATCAGCTTATTATAATTATTTCTGAAGAATCATGTGACACTGGAGCAATGATGCTGAAAATACAGCTTTGCGTAACAGGAATAAATGACAATTAAATTAAATTACAATAGAAAACCATGTATGTGACTTTTTATTTTAATAAATCAGAAAGATTTACCTTGTTTAAAATATACAAAAACAATAAAAACAAAAACAAATTTAAAACATTTTATTTAAAGTAGTGAGGAAAATACATTTGCTTTTTGCAAACAAAAATTAAGAATTGCAAAACAAATGAAACAGCGCGAAAGCAATGATTTTGCAATAAATATTTTCCATGGTCATATCTATTAATTTATTTGCAACGCTGCTTTTATTTTGTTTGTCAGTCTAGTTTGAGCTTGCCATATCATTTTTCCTTTGCTCTTCACTTTTCTACTCGTCTCTCTTTGTGGCACTGTTTTGACGTGGGGGCGGAGTCAAGGGACGGGGGCGTGTACAACATGCCTCCATGGAAGTGACGTCATCGGCCCGAGACGCAGCTCACTGATCCAGGTCCTGTCATGATGAGCAGAGAGTTTCAAGTGGATCGTTTATTTTTATTCAGTAGCATTAAAACATTCATGTTTTCTTTTTTTTTACTTTATTAACAAATGTATGTGTATTAGCAGCGTTTGCTCAAGTTAAAGAAGTTGTTAAAATCTGCTGTTTATTTTTCTCAATGTGCACACTGGAAGCATTTGAGTCAATTTGATTATCGCGAATCATTTGAATCAATTTGGGGATCGCGAATCATTTGAATCAGTTCGAGAGTTCGTAGCGGGATTGCGAATCATTTGAGTCAATTTGGGGATCGCGAATCACTTGAATAAGTTCGGGAGTTCGTATCGGGATCGCGAATCATTTGAGTCAGTTTGGGGATCGCAAATCATTTGAAGCAGTTCGGGAGTTCGTAGCGGGATCGCGAATCATTTGAGTCAGTTCGGGAGTGCGTTGCGGGATCGCGAATCATTTGAGTCAATTTGAGGATCGCAAATCATTTGAAGCAGTTCGGGAGTTCGTAGCGGGATCGCGAATCATTTGAGTCAGTTCGGTAGTTCAAAGCGGGTTCGCGAATCATTTGAGGTCAGTTTGGGGATCGCAAATCATTTGAAGCAGTTCGGGAGTTCGTAGCGGGATCGCGAATCATTTGAGTCAGTTCGGTAGTTCAAAGCGGGTTCGCGAATCATTTGAGTCAGTTTGGGAGTTCAAAAGCGGGTTCGCGAATCATTTGAGTCAGTTTGGGAGTTCAAAGCGGGGTTCGCGAATCATTTGAGTCAGTTCGGGAGTTCAAAGCGGGTTTGCGAATCATTTGAGTCAATTTGGAGTTCGCAAATCATAGCTGTATATGGATAGGCATTTTTAAATAATTTAGTAGCTAGTTATAATAACGTTTTCCACGCTTGTTTAGGTGTGAAATGTGAACTCGTATTTTTTTGTTTTAATGATGTGCCTTTAACAGTATCAAGTATATTAAAAAACTAAACAAATCGTGCCTAAAAAGTGCACGCATCTAGGCTAATGTAAAGTTACATGATGAAGTCATACTAGTGCGCGTGTGCATTTTGAGTGCGTTCTTTCACTGCATTATTCAGTGTATTCAAATGCATTTATAAATGCATGTGAATGATCACAAAATTCAAGATATGAACCCTCTGTGCCAAAAGGGTTCTTTCTTGTCATTATAGAACCTTTTTAACATAAAAGGTTATTTGGAGTTGAGGCAAAGAACCCTATGGTTCTATATAGAACCCCAATGATCCCTTTCTTCTAACAGTTTGTTGTCATTTAACACTGCAAGACGTTGTAGATCTTCAGACTTTCAGATGCTTTTTTCATGCTCTATTTTCACATTTGAATTACATTTGGTATAATCTTATGCTTATTTAAAGTAATTTTAAAACACTTTAACAGCAAATCTCAAAATTCATATCAATTTTTTCATAATGTTGTGAAGCCTGAATTCACTTTTTATCATTTAAAATGTTTTTTAG
>NW_020526858.1:0-5000 GCF_003368295.1 Carassius auratus
AGATTAAAAAATAAACCGTAAGGTCATTGGTTTGATTATCGGAAAATTATTGATCAAATGTAAACCTAGAAATCACTTTGGATAGAAGCATCTGTCAATTGCAGGAATGCAGTTATAAATGGTATTTGTCAATGAGAGATTGTTCTAGCTCTAAGAAATATTATCAGAAAAAAAATCAAATTAAAAAGGGTTAGGCTTAGAGTTAGGGTTAACCTACTAAAAAAAGTAATTGCAAACCTTTTCTCACAATTCATGAAAAGTTACGATAACTTTTTATTTTATTTTTTGTATTCCAACATTTCATCATTCTTTCCACTGTTCTTTCAGTTTGTTTTTAGTATTTTATTTTTCTTTTGCTATTTCGATTTTTAAGAATAAAAAAGTTTTTTTGATGAGAAAAGTAAAAAAAAATGATTTTTGTGGGGTTTTTTTGGTTTAAAAAAGGCAGGACTGTAAAATATAAAGTTGCAATAAATGAGATACAAACTCAGATCGTAAAAAATAATTAAATAAAAATTGTAAAAAACTATCGGTTTTAGTTGCAAGGGGAAGTCTAAAGTTTATCATTCTCTTCATAATTTTATTGGTTTATCATTCTGTGTCTTTTTATTTTATTGTTTCATTGTTCAGGCCTGAAGTCTGACCAGTTTAAATCTACAAGCAAAGAGCCATGTGTGTGTGTTTCAGTGTGTGTGTGTGTGTGTGTGTGTGTTTCAGTGTGTGTGTGTTTCAGTGTGTGTGTGTGTGTGTGTGTGTGTGTGTTTCAGTGTGTGTGTGTGTGTGTGTGTGTGTGTGTGTGTTTCAGTGTGTGTGTGTGTGTGTGTGTTTCAGTGTGTGTGTGTGTGTGTTTCAGTGTGTGTTTCAGTGTGTGTGTGTGTGTGTGTGTGTGTTTGTGTGTGTGTGTTTCAGTGTGTGTGTGTGTGTGTGTGTGTTTCAGTGTGTGTGTGTGTGTGTGTGTGTGTTTCAGTGTGTGTGTGTGTGTGTGTGTGTGTTTCAGTGTGTGTTTCAGTGTGTGTGTGTGTGTGTGTGTGTGTGTGTGTGTTTCAGTGTGTGTGTGTGTGTTTGAGTGTGTGTGTGTGTGTGTGTGTTTCAGTGTGTGTTTCAGTGTGTGTGTGTGTGTGTGTGTGTGTTTCAGTGTGTGTGTGTGTGTGTGTTTCAGTGTGTGTGTGTGTGTGTTTCAGTGTGTGTGTGTGTTTCAGTGTGTGTGTGTGTGTGTGTGTGTGTGTGTTTCAGTGTGTGTTTCAGTGTGTGTGTGTGTGTGTGTTCAGTGTGTGTGTGTTTCAGTGTGTGTGTGTGTGTGTGTGTGTGTGTGTGTGTGTTTCAGTGTGTGTGTGTGTGTGTGTGTTTCAGTGTGTGTGTGTGTGTGTGTGTGTGTGTTTCAGTGTGTGTTTCAGTGTGTGTGTGTGTGTGTGTTTCAGTGTGTGTGTGTGTGTGTTTCAGTGTGTGTGTGTGTTTTCAGTGTGTGTGTGTCTGTGTGTGGTGTGTGTTTCAGTGTGTGTTTCAGTGTGTGTGTGTGTGTGTGTGTGTGTGTGTGTGTGTGTGTTTTCAGTGTGTGTGGTGTGGTGTGTGTGTGTTTCAGTGTGTGTGTGTGTGTGTGGTGTGTGTTTCAGTGTGTGTGTGTCTGTGTGTGTGTGTTTCAGTGTGTGTGTGTGTGTGTGGTGTGTGTGTGTTTCAGTGTGTGTGTGTGTCTGTGTGTGTGTGTGTTTCAGTGTGTGTGTGTGTGTGTGTGTGTGTGTGTTTCAGTGTGTGTGTCTCTGTGTGTGTGTGTGTGTGTGTGTGTGTGTGTGTGTGTTTTTGTGTTTCAGTGTCTGTGTGTTTCAGTGTGTGTGTGTGTGTGTGTCTGTGTGTGTGTGTTTCAGTGTGTGTGTGTGTGTGTGTGTGTGTTTCAGTGTGTGTGTGTCTGTGTGTGTGTGTTTCAGTGTGTGTTTCAGTGTGTGTGTTTCAGTGTGTGTGTTTCAGTGTGTGTGTGTGTGTGTGTGTGTGTTTCAGTGTGTGTGTGTGTCTGTGTGTGTGTGTTTCAGTGTGTGTGTGCGTGTGTGTTTCAGTGTGTGTGTGTGTGTGTGTGTGTGTGTCATCACTGTGAGATCAGAGTGTTTTTGATGTTCTGAACTCGTGTATGGCAAGCCGTTCAGGAAATAATTCATGTATATTGTGTGAATATGGATTGGTTTACTGGTTGAATGTATGGTTCAATGACAAACACATTGATTTATGATCCATTGGTATAACCAGACATATACTGGTTTAGATACATCGGTCTGATCAAGTGTATATGGGTTTGCTCCTTTATACACTGGTTTGTTCGAGTAAACATTGGGCTCCTCAAATATGCATTGGTTTCCTCAACTATATATTGGTTTAGATACATCGGTTTCCTCAACTATACATCGGTTTCCTCAACTATATATCGGTTTCCTCAACTATTTATTGGTTTTCTCAACTATATATCGGTTTCCTCAACTATATATTGGTTTCCTCAACTATATATTGGTTTCCTCAACTATATATTGGTTTAGATACATCGGTTTCCTCAACTATATATTGGTTTTCTCAACTATATATTGGTTTTCTCAACTATATATCGGTTTCCTCAACTATATATTGGTTTCCTCAACTATATATTGGTTTAGATACATTGGTTTCCTCAACTATATATCGGTTTCCTTAACTATATATTGGTTTTCTCAACTATATATTGGTTTAGATACATCGGTTTCCTCAACTATATATTGGTTTTCTCAACTATATATTGGTTTCCTCAACTATATATTGGTTTAGATACATTGGTTTCCTCAACTATTTATTGGTTTCCTCAACTATATATTGGTTTCCTCAACTATATATTGGTTTCCTCAATTATATATTGGTTTAGATACATCGGTTTCCTCAACTATATATTGGTTTCCTCAACTATATATTGGTTTAGATACATCGGTTTCCTCAACTATATATTGCTTTTCTCAACTATATATTGGTATTCTCCACTATATATTGGTTTAGATACATTGGTTTCCTCAACTATATATTGGTTTGTTCAAACACACAAGTTTGGATATTTTCAGAATTGATGTGTGAAATTTCTGGTCACATGATCAGATCACATGATCACAGAATCCCACTAACTTCCTTATCTATTTAGAAATGGTTAAAGGTTGTGGAAAATTAGTTCAGATGAAGTTCGGGCATATTTTGATGGATTGCAAATAATTGTTTATAGTATCATCTTGCCCACTTTGGAGTCTTCAGAAACAGTAGTTTTATCAAGACGTTTTGAGGATCATAAATACATAATTTCATCTTTTATTATATGTCTATCTCCTAACCAGGCCTATTTGCTACTGAAATCTACAACATTTAAAATAAAAAGAAAAATTTGATCAAATTAGCACACAGTTAACAGTCTGTGCTGCTGCCCACGATCGACAAAGGATCAGACAAATTTCCATGTGCATCTTGAAAAGCTAATGTTTTGGAAAGTAAACACAGCTACACTATCCCTTATGACTTTTTAATGGAATTTTGTTATTTACACTGCATATACACAGTGACCACAGGTAAGATCCTACTGTACTGAGTATAATACTTGGTTAAAAAGTACCTCTCAACCATCCCCTTAAAGTCAGTTAAAGTCAGTTATGCAATTCTTAAATTTATCATGCAACTGAAAATCAACTAAACATACATGGGGTATCTGGTAAATCAACACTGGGACTAACTTTAATATTTGTAATACCCAATTCTGAGTATGCTCTTTGCAGTCCAAACAGGGTTTCTGGCTCCAACTTTTGCTTGTTGAAGTTTTTAAGTTGATCCAAAAGCCCATTTGCAGGTTAAGATCATAAATATTTAGTAGTATTTCAACATCTCAACCTCCAGTAATGGGATTAAAGAAGATACTATACAAAAACAGAAAAAAAAACAGCACAGCATAAAATATTTTTCAAGAGTGTGCCTGTACTACTATAATTTTTTTATTGTATTTTTATAGTATAGTATAAGCCCACTTCTTCATGTACCGTTTCCTGCAGGCCTGGTATGATATATGACCTCTCTTCTATTTTATCGTACAAGCCACAATTGTCAGTTATCCAGTTGTGCAATCTTTCTCCAATGCTCATAGGAAGAAACATCTCAAATGCTCATAAAAGATCCTCTAAAGAAATTTTTAACATATTTAATTAAATTATCTTTTTTTTGCTCATGAATGCATAAAACCAGCACACTATGTGCATATCTTTGAAGAAACTGTCAGATACAAATGTTTTAATTATAATAAAAATCAACAGGCCTGATCAAAAATGTTTTTATTAAACTCCTACTTCTTATTTGTGTCTGTGTTGTTAATTTATTACTGTGTAGGACTAACTCCCGACAATACCCCAACAATTTCACTTGAGTAACAAAGAAATCACTCAAGGAAATACAATTTGGATGAATCAATATGTTAAGGAGTGTATATTAATTAAAATACTTAAGCAAATGATCTGCACTCTTTACACTCTTTGGTTATACACTGTTAAAAATTTATTGTATTTTTACAGGAAACTCCTGGCAACTAATTGCCGTGAACTTACAGCAAACAATATCTTACTAAGACATTGAGAGACACAGTGACTGATATTTATATAATTTAATGTAAGTTTCTGTTAGACTGTTATAAAGATCTCGTCTATTTATTAGCATTATTATTAGTACTTTATTTCACTGTATACAAATATAGACTCTGTATGCTGTGTACTTCTATTATGTATATTTGTGTTAAATGTTCATTTAAATGTTGCAATATTTTTTTTTACCAAGCCAATAAAGCTTCTTTTTTATTTTAATTAAGACATCAACATCTTAACCTCTGTGAATTCTCAATAAGAACTTCTGTAGATGCATGACAGAAATAAAATCATTCTGGTTAGTATTACTACAAGTGAAGCTGGTGATGCTGTTTGTGGAGTTGTTCATTCAGATCTTGAGAGATTTAAAGTCTTGTATCTTCAGTTCACCTA
>NW_020526858.1:10000-22500 GCF_003368295.1 Carassius auratus
CCTAAACTCGGGGTTCAAAAAAAAAAAAAAAAAAAAAAAAAAAAAAGCTGATAATTAAAATTTATTTAAAATATTATATTAATATATAATATATTATATATAAATTAAATAGTTTACATTAAATATTGATTATATATATATATATATATATATATATATATATATATATATATATATATATAGTCAAATGTTTTGAATAATTAATATTTGATCTTTTTTTTAACTCTTTTATAACATCACAATTTATAATGTATATGTGATGTATATTAAAATGTACAAAATTAGAAATAATTTTCATTACTAATGCCTGAGCAAATAATAATTTATAATAATTTCTGAAAGATCATATGACTCTTTTAAATATATTACATATAAAAAATATAAATATTTCACAATATGGTTTTAACTGTGGTTTTTGCTCAAATAAATGCAGCCTCTGTGAGACTTTTTTTTTTTTTTCAAAAGCATTATAAAATCGTAGTTATTCCACATGCAGTGTAATGAGGTCCTGATTAATTTTGTGCAATAATGGGAATAATGTGCCCTGTTTCACTTACTGTTCCCAAAAATCAGACAGTGCTTTACACACTAATAAACCCTTAAATAAACTAAATTTCCTGCCAGCATCACAGAAAACACGGTCCGCAGGTTCAGAGAGACGCAAACATCTTCAGTGATCTGATGCACATTAGTTATGCAGTGTCCTTCCACCCACTGCTTTATGCTCAGACACACACACACACACACACTCGCTCGAGGGCGTCATGTACACATCCCACTCCAGGAAACAGCATGAACAAGAAGAGCGTCACGCACACATTCATCCAGGAGAAGGAGAGACAGATGAGTTTGGACAGACTCTGAGTGTATAAATGTGCATCACTTCATCGGTCACTGAGCTGTGAAATATAGCAGCATTACTTTACTCTCACTTTACTGACTTTATGCATTCATTCTGTGTGGAAAGAGCTCGCAGAACTCATGCACGGACGTTCAGCTTCATGCCACTTAAAACCATTACAATCACTCAAGATGCTTGTGTTAGAGTGAAAGTTGTGTAAAATATATCAAGACTTGTTTTTATATTTTGAAATTATATCTAGATTTTGAGATTGTGTCTTAAAGTGTCTGCCAAATATAATTTCATGTTTAAAGTGTAGATTTAAAGAAGTTTGTACCTTGTTTGTACAAGAGTGTGAAATCAGTAAGATATTACAAAATTATAATTAATTAATGAATTATCTATCTATATTACAATCTAAAAGTTGTGGATTCCTTAAAAATGTTTTTAAAATAGAATTATATAATATAGAATTGTATAAATAAATATATGAAGATATAAATAAAATAATTAATATCATATTTTATATTTAGAGATTTTATCGTGAATTTTTTTTATTTTTTTTTATTCCAATGGCAAATTTATTTTCTTGGTTTATTTTTAGCATATATTTATTATACCTTAAAACAAAAGATATAGATGCTTTAAAATGCTTTTAAAAAGCATTGCCGAAAAAGCAAAATTTTTATTTTTTTCATTAGTGCTGTAAAATGATTAATTGCGCTTAATCGCATCCCAAACAAAGTTTTTGTTTACATAATATATATGTGTTTACGCCACTGATGGTGCTCTCCATGGTCCTGAACATTACAGGGCGGCGCTGATGGTGCTCTCCGTGGTCCTGAACATCACAAGGCGGCACTGATGGTGCTCTCCATGGTCCTGAACGTTACTGATGGTGCTCTCCGTGGTCCTGAACATCACAAGGCGGCGCTGATGGTGCTCTCCATGATCCTGAACATCACTGATGGTGCTCTCCGTGGTCCTGAACATCACAGGGTGGCACTGATGGTGCTCTCCATGGTCCTGAACATCACTGATGGTGCTCTCCGTGGTCCTGAACATCACTGATGGTGCTCTCCATGGTCCTGAACGTCACAGGGCGGTGAAAAAAAAAAACAAAAACAAAAAAAAAAACAGTTTCTCTAGTAAAAAAAGTGTTCTGGTCTGAATCAGGAGAGAAATCTGCACAGATCAAGCACTGGTTAAACAACTCTAAACAAATCTGTGGCTGGATTTTGATGTGAGAGACACAGGAGATGTACTTTTTCACTGGAGGAAGTGTTATTATGGATTATAGGCTCATATTTCTAGTTAAAAACATCTTAATGCTGGATTTGTTTCATCTTTTGTCTTCTCCAGATGTTCACTGATGGACTGGAGTGCTGTGGATTATTATTGTGATGTTTTTATCAGACTCTCATTCTGACGGCACCCATTCACTGCAGAGCATCCATTGATGAGACACTGATGCAATGCTACATTTCTACAAACCTGATGAAGAAATAAACTCAACCTAAACTGAGTATGAGGACATTTTCATTTGATTTAAAATTTTGTGTGAACTATTCATTAAATTCAATCAACTTTAAAGTTTTAAATGACTAGTACGGGTGATTCAGAGTTAAACGTAACCTCAGATATTAGAAATGTTCAGGGTATGTGTGAATCATGTTATTTTCATCACATTATCAGACTTGCTTCGAAGCAATGCCATTTTATTACCACCAGCCTTTTGAAAAAGCTCGAGGTCGCTTGACTCATTGCTTTAATCGTTTTAAAAATGTCTAATTTCAAGGTCTCCTGCCTCGTTGCTGTGCTACAGCCTTGAATCACCCATTAACTCATGTTTTAGGTCTTTATAAGCCAAGCGAACATGTGCACATTAAATGTTTTAACCTTAGGAAACCTAATCATATTTGATATGCAAATTAAGAATCTAAATGATTGACATGATCAAAACTTTGCTTAAAAAACACAATCTATTGCATGTTTTCAGTCGTCTGATTGATAGATCAGAGTGTTTCATCCAGTCAAAGCTCTTTTAGTGAAATTGTAGAAAGTTCCAGCTTCAGATTCAGCTTCTGGTGTCAAATCTTGCCTGATTCTGATCAGAATAAGGTCAGTAATATCTCCAGATGAACTTTTCCTGGACTGAAACAGCTTTACTCGATTCTCCATCAATCATGTTTTAGAGTCTCAAATCTGATACTGATGGATCAAATATGATAATCAACAAAAAAAAAAACACTCTTCTTAATGCTTAGAAAAAAATCTGTCATATGTCAGGCTTTACAGGATTAACATGAAGTGTTTTGCTGGTCGTGTTTGAGTATAAAGTCTGTGTTGTGAGGTTGTCCTCATGTGCCCTGGACGAGAATCGTCGTTTTCAATCAGGAACCGAAGGTTTGATCTTTGTCACGGTGCTTTATAATGGCACTCGGAGGTCTAAAAACACCATTACGAAGATCAGGAGAAGCCAATCTCACCTCAGGGTTTCATTTTCTGTCCTGACTGAACCCTCTTTTACTTCTCTTTCCATTCCTCATCTTCTCTGCATCTTCATCTTTCCTTTGAGAACAGGAGGAACGGTGCGAAAGATTTCATCTTCTCCGAGTTTAACACAAGCTGACGTGACTCACTAAACTTTTAGCTCTCTCCTCGAGGGGATGTAGATGCTGCAGTGAAATATTACCATTAAGGCAAAGACGTGAGGGAAAAAAGCAGTAACTTTTTGTATTATTCCTCACTTTGAACACAAGGATCATGGGAATTAATTACTGTAAACGCAGCGTGACACTTAATACCCTTAATTTCGTTCCCAAAACCCACATGATTTCTGCACACAGCAAATAAGAGAGAATGTAACCGGAGAGGTCAGATTCATTCGAGATTCGCTTCTCATTTAGCTTTATCAAAAACATTATATATTTAGTATGAGATTTCTAAGGATGTGCATGTTATTATTTTGTTTAATGATACATTGTCGACTGAGCTGTTAAAGGAACAGTGACTCAAAAATGAAATGTAGCATTGCATCAGTGTCTCATCAATGGATGCTCTGCAGTGAATGGGTGCCGTCAGAATGAGAGTCTGATAAAAAACATCTCAGTATTCCATAAGTAATCCAATGAATCGTTCTGAGCGAAACATCTAATGTATCCTCACTGAAAAATCTTGTTTTGAAGTACATATACAAAAAAAAAAATCCTTAAAACTACATACATTTATTTAAGAAGCAGAACAGCATATTTTAAGACTTGGTTTCAGAGAAGATATCTTGACTTAGGCTCAAGCCTTTATTCAATATATTCAGTAAAATCTTACAAAGCCAAGTGGCAATCGAGTGAGAATATCTGTTCCGAAGACATGGTATTTGTAACAAGACAAAAATACTAAAGAAAATGAATTTGTCTGTTGATCGCAGACCCTGATGAACAGACTTAACTGAGACTGAAGACAGAGCTCTCTCTCTCTCTCACACACACACACACACACACACACGTACACACAAACTAAGAGAGACACACAGAGACACACACACACACACACACGTACACACAAACTAAGAGAGAGACACAGAGACACACACACACAGATACACGTGCACACACACACACACACACACACACACACACACACGTACACACAAACTAAGAGAGACACACAGAGACACACACACACAGATACATGTGCACACACACACACACACACACACACACGTACACACAAACTAAGAGACACACACACACACACACAGCCAATCTGCTGCTGTTGTAAAGCCCCGCTGATTTCTGCTGCTGATATGAAATGCTGCAATTATGCCAGAACTTTGTAGAGGGGCTTCAGATCAAAGAGATACAATGTTAATTTCTTATGCTCAATATCTCTCTCTCTCTCTCTCTCTCTCTCTCTCTCTCTCCCCTCCACCTTTTCTCTCAGTCCAGTACGTGCACAGTACATTTTCATGTTCCCATCATATATGTCTGAATATATTGGATTAAATATACACTTTTTAAAGATGTTAATCCTACTAACAGTAAAGCATGAAATTCCTAATGCAAAAGTCTTCGGTTTGACTCCCAGGGAAAACAAGAACTGATAAAAAATAAAATATAAAAATGATTCTTGAATGCATGATGAAAGTGTCTGCCAAATGCATAAAAATAAATGTACATTTCTAACATTTTCATATAAATATCACAACGAAATTAAATTAATTTAAGTGTGTGTGTCCAGATGCTGTACTTACACAGTAAAAAAAAATCATAATAATAATAATAATAACATATCCAAAAACATTGCAGCTGTATTTTTCTAAAAAAATAAAAAAATAAATAGTAATAAAAAAGGTTTAAGTTCTAAAATGTTGAAAATAACAGTGCTAAACGCAAATAAATAATAATAAAGAAAAAATAATTAATTAAAGGTAAATAATATATTTAAAATCCTAATAAAACATATCAAAAGCACTTACAAATGTTAAATGAAAATGTTACAAAAAATATAAAAATAAAAGCCAATTTGTAATATTAATAAAAAACTATAATAACTAATAGGATGTAAATAATAAATTAATACTTTTTTTGGTAATTTGAAACACACACACACACACACACACACACACACAAAATATTAGCATCAAACTACAATGCATTCTCAATGAATCTGAAATTAGTTCAAATTCAAATGATTCGCGAACCCGCTCAGAACTCTCGAATTGATTCAAATGACCCACGAAGCTGCTCCGAACTCCCAAACTGACTCAAATGATTCGCGAACCCGTTTTGAACTCCCGAACTAATTCAAATGATTCGCGATCCCCAAACTGACTCAAATGATTCGCGAACCCGTTTTGAACTCCCGAACTGATTCAAATGATGTGCGATCCCCAAACTGACTCAAATGATTCGCGAACCCGTTTTGAACTCCCGAACTGATTCAAATGATTTGCGATCCCCAACTGATTCAAATGTTTTGCGACCCCCAACTGACTCAAATGATTCGCGAACCCGTTTTGAACTCCCGAACTGATTCAAATGATTCCCGATCCCCAAACTGACTCAAATGATTCGCGAACCCGTTTTGAACTCCCGAACTGATTCAAATGATTCGCGATCCCCAAACTGACTCAAATGATTCGCGAACCCGTTTTGAACTCCCGAACTGATTCAAATGTTTTGCGATTCCCAAACTGACTCAAATGATTCGCGAACCGGTTTTGAACTCCCGAACTGATTCAAATGATCCACGAAGCTGCTCCGAACTCCCGAACTGAATCAAATGATTTGCGATCCCCAAACTGACTCATATGATTCGCGAACCCGCTCCGAACTCCCGAACTGACTCAAATGATTCGTTCGTAATTGTTCATAATTGATGGATGAATCAAATCCAGCGAAGAGAAAAGAAAACTAAAAGTAAAAAAAACAAAAAAAAAAAAAAAAAACAGACATAAAGTAAAATATACTTAAAAGATCTACTAAAACATTATTTTAAAGGAATATCACACAAGTTTTCATAGATGTTTTAATTTAAGCTTGCCAAAACAATAACTGCATATTTTTTCAAAAACAATTTCTAAAAGTACATTTGTATTTGTGCCTATAACGTTTATTTATTTATTATTATTGTCAGCTAATAAAAGCTATGCTTCAGGACCATATTCATATAACATCTAAGGCTAAATGTAGCTCTTGACTGGTTGAGTTAGATGATGATTAACACTAAAACTGTAGAAAATCAGTTGAGTCTCCCCAGCTGGAAATGGCTGTTAAAATCTTGTGTTTCTTATCATAAATTGTCATATTGATAACACTGAATCTTTTATAATGCTCTTAATGACATGTTGATGCATACTGTATGTATTAGTGAGTGTGTGGTGCTTATGGGGTATGGTCACTTATTCCTTATATGAACGGTTTCAAATGCAAGACATTGATTGCATGAGATTAAGTTTGTAAATGATAGCTGTGTCCTTTTGTAGTGTGCACATATATTTATCATCAAACTGTGATAACTGTGACTAAATTCAGTATATATACGTCTGCCATATGTTGCCACCCCTCAAAAATTCTTGCCCCCTTCTCACCACCCCATCAATATTTTTCTAGATCCGCCCCTGATTATTATTATCATTATTAATATTTACACCATTTCATACATTTTATTTACTAATGGAGCAGACAGTTTTAACCAAAGCAACTTACTTTCTGACACAATTGTTAAATAAATGAGGGATTGTGGGAATTTCAATTACAGGCCAGTTTAACCTCCAGGTAAGGTTGTGTATTTATTGTCTGCTAATTAACCGTGAGCTGTCCAGCTTGTGTCCGTATCACCGGTGTTTGTTGTCCATCCTCAAAGCAATTAGCTCTGTTCATCTCTTCTGCTGAGATTAGAGTTTAATTCCAGACTGCTTTGTTTTGAACTCTCTCACAACAGACACGGAAGAAAAGACAATGCTGAATAAAGTCGTCGTTTTTGTTTTTTTGGTTTGAGATGTATTTTCAATGCTTCAAAATATTCTAACGGACCCTCTGATGTCACATGGACTACTCTGATGATGTTTTTCTTACCTTTCTGGACATGGACAGTATACCGTACACACAGCTTTAATTTTATTTTATTTCTCTTTTAGTTCAGTTTTGGTTTTTGTTGATTTTTCAGTTAGTAATGTTAGTGCTTTAGCTTAAACTTATTTCAATTACATTGTCATTTTTTGTTTAAAATTTTATTTTATTATTGTATTTTTACATTATTACTATATATGTTTATTTGATTGTTTTTTTCTTTATTTATTTTCAGTTTTCATCAGTTTTGGTTTTCATTTATTTCCAGTTTAGCTTTTATCATATACTTTTAGCTTCTTTTTTTCTTAATTTTTTTTTGTAATTTATTATGTGCTTTTTTAGTACTATAATATTACTATATTTAATATTTAATATTATTATATAAGTTTAATTTAGTTTTATTTCAGTTCCATTTCACCAAACATTTCTAACTTTCATTCTTATGTTGAATTAGCTTTATATATATATATATATATATATATATATATATATATATATAATATATATATATATATATATTTTTTTTTTTTTTTTTTTTTTTTTTTTTCATTTAAAAAAATATTTTATTGTATTTTTTTATTATTATTATTTAGTAATTGCTATTATATTGGGTTCATTTATTTCTACTCTAAGTTCAGTTTTAGTTTTTATACATTTCCAGTTAGTAATTTTAGTGCGTAAAAGTATTCCAGTTAGTTGACAAAAATAAAAATAAAAAGTTTAATTTCACGTAATTTCAACTTCACTTTAAGTTTTTCATCTTATATTTATGCATTTGGCAGATGCATTTACTCATAGTAACTTGTTTTGCAACCAGGTAGTATACCGTACATTTTATAAGCTCTTAAAAGCTCTTAAAAGCTCTCCCTGGGAATTGAACCCATGACTCTTAATTGGCCACATGTTATTTTAACAAAACAGAAATGTTTTAGTTGTCATTTTAGCTACATTTATCGATCAGTCTGTCTGACTGACTGTCTATCTGTGCTTAAATAATTACAGATTCTAATGAAGCATCATATTTATATTTTGCCCTGCAGTTATAAACGAGTGCATCAGTTAAACGTGGATTATCGTTTCATTGAAATTCTGCATGCAATTACCGAAATAAGAGCGTGCAGTTTTGCAGTTATCACACGCTGCGTGGCAGCTATCAGTCACCTTTGAAATTTGCATCTTAAACGATTAAGATCTTACTTTTAAATGTCACTCTCTGTTCTTCAAGGCGATGTGCCCTCTCTATGGATGCCATCTTCAAAAACTTATTAAAAAGAGTCATAACTGATCTCTCAGATTTGCAATTTCAGATTAAGATGCAAGTTTGCAGTGGCATTCATTTGCATAAAACACACTGAGTTATGAGTTACAGGCGCTTTACTAGAAACAGGCTCTGTTCTGGGACACACGGGGAAGTGTACGGCCTGCTTATCAGGATAATTGCTCTTCGGAGACGGATGTATTCGGTGTCTTTCAGATCCAGTGAATACTCTTTCCACAGGTTGGGAACAACATGCTTGCTTTGGACTTTGTGACTTTTAAAATCCCAATCCTAAACAAAGCAGTGCAAATTAGTTCATAACTCAAGCTTAGAACGTGTCGAGAAGTGAAGACGTGTTTTTTAGTTGTAGGTTTCTTTCACTGAAGGAATAAGAGTAACAGAACCTTTAGGGATGATACAGTTTGCTGTGTTACACTACATGAGGTTTAATTTCAGTCATTTTAGTTTTTAACAGGAAAATATGCATGTGTTTATCTCACACAGACACAACACCACACTCTTCGCCCCCTCCATGCTAATTAAAATTAACGTGCGAGTGTAGGGTGTGCTGCGTGATCGTTAATCTCAAAAAAAAAAAAAAACTGCGTCCGACATGGTTGAATTACAGTACATGCCGAAGAAAATTACAAACCGCCTCCTTCGCAAGCTACTGAAATATGCTTATTCATCTGAAAAAAAAAATCTGATTTACACGTTTAATAATGGCTCTGCTAATTACAGACTAATTGTATGTCACCAGACGAGCCAGTAATGATAAATGTCCGCACCTTGTCATCAGCTCTGTAAAGCTCTTCGTCATGGTAGAACATGGCAGAACTGACACAGACTCTTCCTGCTTATTTCATCTGAGAATTGGATGGTTTTACAGATAAAGTTGTTTTTGTGTTTTTGACAGGAGTTTGACTTTTGGATGCAACACAGATGAGCAGTACGTTTTTTTTTTTTTTTTCTGAGCAGTCAGTGTCTTTGTTTATTCCAATGAAAATATTTACTTATTATAAGAAGAGAGATAGTAATTGATGATTGATGATTTTCTGTCATAATCAGATGCTGCATATTGAGAGGAGCATTTACAATACTAAAAGCAGATATGGATGGATGGATTGGAATGGATGGATGAATAGATGGAGGGACGGACAGATAGATAGATGGAGGCCCAAATGGACAGATAGATGGATGGATGGATGGACAGAAAGATGGATGGATGGACAAACGGACAGATGGATGGATTGGATTGGACTGAACTGGATGGATAAATAGATGGACGGATAGACAGATACCGTATATGGATGGATAGACAGATAGACAGATGAATGGATGAACAGATGGACAGAAAGATGGATGGATGGACAAATGGACAGATGGATGGACAGATATACAAATGAATGGATGGACGGACAGATGGACGGACAGATAGATGAATGGATGGATGGAAGGACAAACAGACAGATGGATGGATAGTGGGAAGGATGGACAAATGGATGGATAAATGAAGGAATGGATGGACAGATGATGGGTGGAGGGATGGACAGATGGATTGGTGGGTGGATGGACAGATGGATGGATGAATGGATAGACAGACGAACAGAAAGATGGATGGATGGACAAATGGACAGATGGCTGGAAATTTAGACAGATGAATAGATGGATGGACAGACAGACAGACGGACGGACGGACAGATAGATAGATGGATGGACAAACAGACAGATATATGGATGGATGGACAGATAGACGGATGGATGGATGGATGAATGGATGGACAGACAAACAGAAAGATGGATGGATGGACAAATGGACAGATGGCTGGACATTTAGAAAGATAGATAGATGGATGGACAAACAAATAGATAGATGGATGGACAAACAGACAGATAGATGGATGGATGGACAAATGGACAGATGGGTGGAAATTTAGACAGATGGATGGATGGATGGATGGATGGATAGACAGATGGACGGACAGATACATGGATGGTCAAACAGACAGATATATGGATGGATGGATAGAGGCATGATGAATGGAATAATTGCATGTGTGTCTCTATTTACTGACATTCTTCTTTCCGTTCAACCTGCCTGAGATGGTTTTAAAGTGAAATCTAAAACAGCAAATGGAGAGAATAATTTTATGTTGTTGTCGCTAACACATCTCAAACACGCCTGATTGAATTTATTTGCATGGATAGTGAAAAGTCTGTATAATTGCTGCTTTTAAAAGTAATTTCTGCTGCTCTCTCTCCCACAGGTCTGCCTGTCTTATTCCACTTACTGAATCACTGACACGAGAGAGAGAGAGAGAGAGAGAGAGAGAGATAAAGCTTTAGAAAAATCAAAACAGGGCAACCAGCACAAACCGCATGACTGACTGACTAAACACCAGTCACCTGTTCAGCTAACCGCCATTGAGGGAGAAAAATCAGACCGACACGCAGACACTGACTCAGAATGCAGAAGTGCACTCTGGGCCATGTTTGTGATCTCAGGAAGTGACATCATACATGTTCATGAGCTGCCGTGTGCCCCGAACGCGGTCAGCGGGGAGCCTAAAATGTGCGTATCAAAGGACCCTTATGCAGCTCCAAATAAACAAGCATCATGTTTTATTCAGCACGAGGTTTGAGAAACGTCTAACTGCACTCATCTACATGAATTATACATGCCACACGCTTAAATTTTACTACATCTACTAGTCGCTTAATGAAAATACACCCTGGAAATCCCCCTTCAGTATGCACTGGATGTTGTCATTAACTTAACGATGTTTCGAGGGAAGGAAATCGAGAGCGGCACGACAGACGCCCTCCATAAAGGGGTCGTTAGGAACGAAATAACAAATCGCTCCCGAATGGCTCTTTCTGTGGATTTAATTTATCTCGGCCTTTCCTTCTTATCGATTCTGACCTGATCATTTCCATCTGATGCGTGTAAGAATCAGTCATCTGTCCGCTCTGGAATGATGTAGCTTACAGATGCACTATAAAGCAAATCATTTCCAACGGATCACTTCTCATAAATTTCTCATTTAAGTCATTTCATATGCAAAGAGCTTAGCCGACCATAACAGAGGTCATTTGAATGTACAAGCTCAAATTATGACTGTTTTTGGAGCAGGAAACCTTGTAGAATATTATAATTGACTTCTAGGAAAAATGTAGTATAAGGCTTTTGAAACAAAGTTGAATTTATTTGTATTTTAATTGGTTTACACATACACATAGTTTCATTAAAAGATTTAATTATCGGTTTTGCATTTTTGTTCTTTTGAAAGATTTCAATATTTTGATCGTTTTTGTTCTTTTTAGAGATTTAAATGTTGGTTACTTTTGTTCAGTTATAAGATTACATACTGGTCAGTTTAGTTCTATTAAGATATTTAAATATAATTGTTGTTGCATAAAGAAATTTAAATATTGGTTAGTTTTGTTCTTTTAAATTTAAATGTTGTCTCTCTCTCTCTAAGAGATTTAAATGTTGCTTTCTCTGTCTCTCTGTTAAGTGATTTAAATATTTCTCAAAAGCGTCATAGGCTAAGTTGATTGTAGAGACTACTTGTGGCAATGGATAGATGGCATCTAGATTGAAAAGCATCTACTTAGGCTTACAATGCTTTTGGGAAATGTAGCCCAGTTTTGTTCAATTAAGTCATTTATATGTCTTTTTTTCTGTTAAAATGTGAATATATATATAATATATATATATATTTTTTAATAAATATATATATATATATGTTTGTGTGTGTGTATATATATATATATATATATATATATATATATATATATATATATATATATATATATATATATATAT
>NW_020526858.1:27500-30000 GCF_003368295.1 Carassius auratus
TGATTGAGTTCATATTGAGATCTTGTGATTTTTGGTGAATCTGTGCTGTTTTGATTCAGCCTCATTTCTGAGGAAGAAAGTGAGATATTAAAGAGAACTCACTGCGCTTTCTCTTTCCTTTGTGAAAACATGAATATCATTGGCACGCGGTCTGTTCCCAGCATGCTCTCCTGGAGGTTTGTTTTCTCACTCCAGGCAGGTTCAGGGCAAAGGAAAGCGGTCTGACAGAGCAGGGGATGATGGGATATGAGCTCTGGGTCTAATGTTACATGCCAAATTGGCTTCCTGCTACCAAGACACTTCCTTATTTGGCAGCTGTGCAGCCCTAGGCATGATGGGTAAAATCAGGGAACGCTCATTTACTCTCAGTGACAGAAAGCATGTGTTTGTTCTCACAAATATGTTCACATTCATATTTTATTTCCTTGATTTTCGGCTGGTTTGTATCGTATGGCTGCAAAGCTGTTCGACTGTCAGAAGAAACATTAAGATGATGATAACTTAGTTGTTATCTATAAGTGGGAAAATATTAAATTGTTGTGTGTGATTCATAGATGATTTGTTTTCTGTATTCCCTGTGCTTTAAGAGTTGTTTAGGAGTAAATATGAAATCAGTGGCTTCATAATAATAATATTTTAAAAATTTACGTCACAAAATAAATAGAATTAGTTAAAAAATCAATTATATTATATTATATTATATTATATTATATTATATTATATTATATTATATTATATTATATTATATTATATTACATTATATTATATTATATTATATTTTATTATATTATATTATAAATAATTTGAAATAAATTTGAATTTAAATGACATATCAATGACTTTATTTATTTATTTATTTATTTTGTAATGCCAATTGCTAGATTAATCCATATGGCACCTCTAAAAGAAAAGGATTATATTATATTATATTATATTATATTATATTATATTATATTATATTATATTATATTATATTATATTATATTATATTATATTATATTTATTAATTTCTTTCAGTACATTATATTAATTCCATATAGTTAATTGTAAAATTTTCAATGCATATGAAATTTCAATTTTACTATAATTTTAATAATCACTATTAATTATTTTATTTTATTTTATTTTTTTACATAATATTTCCAGTTTATGATGCCTTTAAATTTCTTCAACAGGAAATGTTTTCATATTTCTCACTTTTTGAGACAAAACTGTATAAACAACAACAACAACAACAACAAAAAAAGGCCCAAAACTATATCTAAGTAAGCTGAGCAAAACAACCAAACCCATACAGCTCCAGTATTTCTCTGTGTTTTAAGTGCTAAAATAACCAATAATAACCACACACACCTTGATGACAATCTTTCTGTCTGTGAGTCTCAAAGCTTTATTTCCTACTCCATGTGTCTCAATCAAATTCAAACAACAAAGATTTGATGTGATGCTCATGTCCTGGACTGATGTAAACCTGAACATCATCCTCACTCCGGGATGATGCATGAAGCCGGTCAGTCCGGTTTTAGTTTCTGTTTTCAAGTGTCTGCCAGCTTTGTGTGCATCTGCATCAGTCAGTGCAGTGTGTGGTTTGTGAGATCCAGACTGTGCTGTTTCTGTGCCCTCGACACTCAGATCATCCCTTCAGGCGTCTGTCTGTGTGCTGCACTTATCAAACACTGAAGCCAAGCAGCTGTCTGTCTCACTGGTTCGCTCTCTTATATAAATCATGCAGTAAGTCTGCTTCACACTTTAGCTCAGCAATATAAATGAGGACATATCATTGACTTCAGCTGGTTTTATATAAAGCTAATTACAAATACTGGATTAAGCCACTAGATTTTTTTATATACAGATAATAATAATTCCTTTACAAATGTATATTTTAATTCCATATTCAGCCATTATTATTTTAACAATATTATGTTATTTAATAATTAATATTATTTTGTCTATTAATTTATAAGATTTGAGAACGTTTTTGACTTCAGTTGTTTGTGTGTGTGTGTATATATTATATTATATTATATTATATTATATTATATTATATTATATTATATTATATTATATTATATTATATTATATTATATTAATTTCATTTATTTATACACATGTAAATCGCTAGTGTGTCTTTTACTTACAGATATACACACCTGATTTAAATAAAAACATCTTAGGAATAATTATGAAATAGAGGACTATTAAAATGGTCATAGGTCATTTCAAAAACATAAATTCCATCTGAAAAATACTTTATTCATAGCTTAGAGAGTGTGTCACACTGCGCTGCAGGGAATTCACCCTCGACGCAGCAGAAAGGCAGTAATCCACCTTTTCATGGCTCTGTCCATAATGCGCAAATCCCCAGACTCATCCCTCAAATGCGGCGGTCCACGAGCATCCCGAGCTCGGGATAGAAGTGCTCTGATCCGTCAGGAAACCCCTCTGGTGTCTCGGGAGAGAATCATTCAATCACGGCTCGAGCTGATTCTATTAAGCAGCG
>NW_020526858.1:35000-97500 GCF_003368295.1 Carassius auratus
GTGTGTGTGTGTGTGTGTGTGTGTGTGTGTGTGTGTGTGTGTGGTGTGTGTGTGTGTGTGTGTGTGTGTGTGTGTGTGTGTGTGTGTGTGTGTGTGTGTTTGTGTGTGTGAAGCAATCAGGCTTGCTTGCTCATGCAGTTCAGGTAACAAATTGTCCTTCTTGTCATCCCTCCTTCTCTCTCTCTCTCTCTCGTTCTCTTTCTCTCTCCTGATCGCTCATCAAAATTCTTTGGAATGCTCCGTTGCCATGGCAGCAGTGTGAATGTATCGCTGCGATGATTCCCTCTGATAAGAATTAGGATTTCTCCTCTCTGTCTCTCGCTGTGGTAACACAATTTTGAGATTTTTTTTCCTGCTAGATGAGTGTAGTCCTCTCACAGCGTCCTGAGCCGCCGAGACGTTACACTCACTCACACACACACACACACACACACACACACACACACACACACACACACACACACACACACACACACTCACACACACACACACACACACCCACACACTCACACACACACACACACACACAGACCTAACGTATTTATATCACTCATACAAAGACAAATCGCAAATGAAATTGAGAATGTCTCAATTGTTTGGAAATGGAAAGACTCAGGTGTTTCTCTTGGGAAAGACATGTTTCCACCGAGTCTGAATCTGTTTTATTTCTAATTTTAGGAACATCTGAGACCGTGTTGATATGTGATGGATGTCATAGTTGATTTTTTCTGTAAGTTTCTGAGCGGTTACACAACAATAAATAAATATAGATTATATATTTTATTTTAAAAAAATAATAATTATATATATATATATATATAAAATATTTAGGCCAAAATGTAATATTTTTTGATTGCATATACATTTTCTTTGGTTTAATTCTTACTTAATCTGATGCATGTTTGTCAGTCATACATAAATTAAATAAGAATAAGTATTAGTCCTAATAAACCAAATACACAATAACCTGGTTTATATCAATAAATACAATTTATATCTCAAACACTATGACTAAATGAATATTGATTGTTCCACAACTAGCCATATTTTAATAATAGTCATACTTTTTAAGTTATTTGATTTATTATTATTATTATTATTATTATTATTATTATTATTATTATTATTATTATTATCTTTCACATTTAATTTTTTTTAAGCTGGTCCTAAGCGAATTATTATTTAAAAATTAATATTTAAATAAAATCAAATAGATGGAAATAAACTAAATATGATTAAAATCGTATTCTATAAACGTATTTTAAGAAATATGTCTAAATATTATTAAGGATAATTAATTATACAATGATTTATTTTTTGAGTAAGACTTCAAATCATATTAATAATCAGTTAGCTATAATTTCAACATTTACTAACACATTATTAAAATCTAAATTTGTGTCTGTTAATAATATAGCTATTATGAGCTAATAATGAATTATATTTGTATCAACAAACATGAATAAATATATATAATATAATAAATACTGTAACAAATGTGTTGCTCATGTAAGTTAATGTTATGAAGGAACCAGTCTTAAGATATTGAGAATTACACATCATCTGAAAGCTGAATAAATCATCTTTCCTCTGATGTATGGTTTGTTAGGATCAGACAATATTAGAAAATCTGGAATCTGAGGGTGTAAAAAAATCAAAAATTGTTGTATTGTAAATGTTGATTAGCTTTAGCATTGTCAAACTAGCGAAAACCAATGTCATTCAGCATCAGAATATGCCCAGATTCTTGTGCTTGTAAGTGCATTTGTCGACTTCTGAAAGGTGAAATTTCAAGATGAAGTGCATCCTGTCTCACTTTAATGCAGACTTCACCTTTTATATTCATTCATTTATGCAGGTCTTTAATACACTAAATTAAGGCCTTAAATCAGAGCAGAAAATCTTTAATTCATAAAGTCAAGGCAGTAAGTGTTGAATGCAATTGCATGCATTATTTTTTTCTTGTTTTCCATAACAAATACTGTATCTAAATATCCTTAAAATAAGATACATTTACTTGAGGTGCAAAATAAAGATAGCTTTCTGCGAAACTGAACAGAATTAAGTGAGTTTATGCTTAAAACATCTGTCAAGAGGGAATGAAAACTGTTTTCTATTTGAATTAAGTTGATTTTCTTTTCCTACTGTTCATATATCAAAACTTTATTTTTGATTAGTAATATGCATTGCTAAAAACTTAATTTGCACAACTTTAAAGATGTTTTTAAAGATGTCTTTTTTTTTTTTTTTTAGCATTCTCAGATTCCAGATTTTCAAATAGTTGTCTCTCAGACACATATTATCTTCCTAACAAACCACACATCAATGGAAAGCTTATTTATTATCACAATTTCAAATAATTTACTCTTATGACTGTTTTTTGATCCAGGGTCACATTTTCTTTACTTACATTTTTCTTGTCTTAAATTTACCTTCATAAAACCTGAAGAAACTCTGTGTTTACCAGAATAAAATTATGCAATCTATGCTGTTTGTTAACAGGATTGGCCATTCAATGAAATGGCAAAAATGTAGCTTCAACGTGAAACAAATGTGAATATATCATAGGGAAACAAGGCTGAAAGATGTAGTGCACGTATGCAAGGTTTGTGGTTTTGTTTTGCTTCAGACGATTCAGCATCAGTCGCTGCATTGTAAATTTTTGAATGACAGGTGGATTTGTTTTTAAGAGAAACATGCCGCAGATCTGGTCTGGTGCAAAGCAGCCACTCATCTTTGTACAAACACACAGATTTCCTTCTTGGAGGTGTGCTATATAAATTAATAAAAAAGAAAGAGAAGTGAAATGTTGCCATTTTTTTTAATTCTGAAGAGCTGGACCTGAGGAACTGACACATGCTAAATGCTTTGAGTTGCTGATGTGTGATTGGCTGATTACCAAGCAATTGAACAGGTGCACCTAATAAAGTGGCCAGTGAGTGTATATATAATGATGTTCAACGTCTGTGAATTATTCTTTCAGCAGATGCAAAATAATGCATGCTCCTTTCCTCTCTATTCCTCCCCATGCACAGTCTCTCTCTATTAGCTCATCTCTTTCCCTCTCTCCAGCTCTGTGTGAGGCCTAGATACAGTATGTCTCCACATCTGTGAATGCCTGCTGCGCCGCCGTGCCGTTTGAGTGACGGGAGAACAGCGCATTTCTGCATTAGCCTTAAAACTCAGCAAAATCTCCAATTCCTCCTCTGTCTGGAGAAAACTGTCCTGTTCCTTTGCACTCGCAACAGGCGGCCTGTCCTCAACACGCCTATGCAATTTTCAGCTCCTTACTTGATTTCAGCGCCCCAGGATTTGAGAAACAACCAAAGATATGGATGTGAAATGCATGCATGCAGCACAATGCATTGAACTGGCCATGAAAATGCAATGCATTACAGAATTTAGTAACTGATTATCAATGCTATAATAAAACACAGTATGTTGTATGATAATAGTTAATCCAAAGTACATTTTATGACAAATATCAATCAAATTCATGGCACAAACTTGCTGGAGCACTGACAGAGAGTGTTAATATAGTATCATCCATATACTAGTATAGTTTTGGTTAATGTTTTTACACATTTTCTGTTTTAACTTTAATTTTAGCTTTAATAATTTTGTCTATATAGAGTAGACGTCTATATAGCTCCTTTTCTTAATTAGTTTAATTTTGTTACATTAGTACTTTAAGTTAAGCTATTATATGTAATTTTAGTTTAATTATTATATTTTAATATTTAAAATATTTTATACTTTTTCAAGTAATAAAAATTATTTTTATAACCCTCGATGTTGATTATGATAACAATAATAACAACAATAACAATAATAATGCAACCAAATAATGATCAGATTTCCTGATGCATTTTGGTTATTAAGGAATAACATTAAGGACTTTTAATGAATTATTAGGTATTTAATTAAATTGTTGTAATTCTATAAATATATGCTTTTCATATTTTTACATTTAAAATATGTTATGCTTTTTCAAGTACTTAATTTTTTTTTATAGGTTTCTTTTTAGTTAAAGATAACACTGGATGATGATGATGATAATAATAATAATAATAATAGTAGTAGTAGTAAAATTTAATTAATAATTAAACTGAATTATCAGCATATTTCATGATGCATCTTGGAAATTTGCATTTAACTTTTAAGGAAGCCATGGTAATATTTTACAAAGCCAATATTTTCCCACTTCAGTTCACCGTGTGCATGGACTTAACTTTCCATACGGTGTTGATGTAAGATTAACCAGCAGCGTCTCACCAGTCTCGTCTTTGAAGTCGAGGGATACTTTCATTAAAAAATTCACTCACGACTCGCTCGGCATTCAGTTTTAGAAAGCAGAAAATACTCAGAAAAACAGTCAAAGCCCACAAGATTGTCCTCACATTAAAACAGCCAAACATTAAGTCAAATACAACTGTGACCCGCTTTCACAGAAACACACCACTTTAAACTGGATTCCATCTGACAGCACCAATTTAAGATTGGTGAATATTGATTAATTATTAATTATTGGTGTAGAACTTTGTTCAGCATACACACAAAGCCAAACAAAAATGGTTTGGGTGACATCTGATGTCAAAATTTTATAAAAACGCAATTACAGAAAGCTATTTAATGGCAGACTCCCATTGTGACAACTTGCCCCAATGGCAGGGAGGGCTGTTAAAGTCTATGCGGCATGTTGTCGCACGTTTGGCCAATAGAAATAAGGTAGAAATGTTCAGTAGCGTTTTCCATTGACAAGACTTGGTTTAATGGCTTAAAACGCAATGCTACCCAGAGAAGTGTGACAACTAGCCCCTGCACTCTTTTTTAACAAGTGAGAGAGAATGCACTATAATTGGATAAAAATATATAATGGTGTTTTGTGCATATAACGTCGCATCGGTCATACCCAATCGGTTTCAAATCAGAAATGTGACTATTTTAGGCAGGTGATGTTGTAGGTTGTTTGTGGTGAAATTCCGCTATTGGCACGTGTGCAAATCCATCTCTCGCGCACTACAGACAGAGCAGTGTTGTCTCGAGCTCGCCGTGAGCGGACTGTTACCGAGGAGGAGGGAGGGACACGCAGTCCTGAGATGCTCCTTCATGAGGAGCAAAGCAATATATCAGCGACTCCAATGCGGTGCCAAATGTTTCTAATTCGGTTTCTGCGTCTGTTTCCCGCGGGATGCCGTTTGGTAAAAAATGCGCATATGAAATAAACGTGGGTGGGATGCCTTCTGCGTTGGCCACTGGATCTAACAGCCGTTAAAATGCGGATCTGCATTTAGTAGAAACGATGGAAAATATATCTGTATGCTGAGCAAACTGGATGGGAGATTTCTGAGGGAGATGTTTGAATAGACACTTTGTCCTTTACGTATTTTTCTCGCCTTCTGAATGGATTGTATCCGCGTTTCTCCTCAAAAGGTCTTATTTTTTGGTTTACCTACTAAATGCGTCGATATCGTACTGTTTTTACTTCACTTGATAGTGCCATGTTTCCTCTGAGGCGATCCGACGTGAGGCGAAAAGTCTGACTGGACCTCCTTCAGAAGCAAACCATCAACACTTCTGGATTCTTCGACCATTTTTTATTCTAACTGTGTTTTGGAAGGTTAAAATTCACGTTTTGGATTAAATACATGCTGAACGGAAAGTCTGTTATGGGATTTCAAACGATCGTTTGAATCGAGTCAGCCGTTTGGAATAAAGAACCGTTAAGAATCGGCGCCAAATATTTTGCAGCTGATTTGGATGCGATTTCATGGTCTATATTAATTAATATATCGTTTTACATATATTCATTTATCCAAGTGAGCATATTGTTTCGAGACTCTGGACCCAGAGGAGGTGATTTAGACATATTCCATCTGAAGATCGCGTACATTTCTGTGCTGCTCTGAACTTGAGGCGTTTGGATGCTCCAGGACGGAGGTAAAGCATTATTACTTCAATTGGAAGGATTTAAAACGCCAACAAAACACTTTGTGATCCAATACTTCGGTTATTTGCATTCAGTTTGGAGACTGTGCTTAGCTTACACTCAACGCCAGTTTGATATTTAATTAATCAAACGTTAGAGGTCAAATAATGAGCTATTGTTTGATTGTGATGCGATACCTTCTTGTTTTTTTGTATTTGCTTTGGTTAGTCAGTGCGCATCGCAGGACTTGGTCACATTTGAGACCACGGAAGAGCGACATTTTGATGAAAACAACTTATTGGATTTGGCATTAGCTACTGGTGTTGCCAGTCAGAAAACGTTCCTCTTGAAAGACCTTCTGGCAGACAGTCATTAAACCTTCCCCTTTTCAGTTTCTTTAACATTTAAATGTCAGTGTTTGGAAATGGGACGCTGTTGGTTAAGCAAAGGTTTGCTCGAGAGCCCAAGTTGCGCATTTGAACGGTTTCCTCAGTAGGACAGATGGGAATTGTTGGGTTTATCGGTAACGCGGAGACTTCAGTGAAATCTCAGTAATTTGAGAGATGAGACAAACACAGCGGGTCCGGTACCGCAGTCCAAATTGAGTCCCGGGGCTCGCGGTGCCGTTGTTGGGGTGTGTCTGCGGCTGGGCGCGCGAGTGGAGCAGCGGCCGCTGGGGGCCACTGGCACATAACTCACACACACACACACACACACACACACACACACACACACACACACACACACACACACACACACACACAAACTACACTTAACAAATGCATATAACTAGTATTCTAATAAAGTATTTGAATGCTTGAAATGTGTATTAGATTAAAAAAAAATGCAAACCAAGTCATTAACTACTGCTTTCATAAGTTTACACACCATCAAGCATAAAAATTCCAAATGGGGGTTTTATAGCGATTCAATAGAAGAGCCATTGGTCCAACTTTATCAAATATGTACTTACATTTAAATAAATAATATGGTACAATGCACTTATTGTGTAGGCCTACATACATGTTTTTACATTGTACTTATTTAACAATATATATTTGTATGTAATTACATCTGTAATTCATTTCTGTATTTACATTTATAATCACACTGTTGACCCATCCCTTACAGCTTAACCTGCCCCTACCACCAAACCTGTCCCTAGGTGCACAATATGAAATATGAACACAATAAGTACACTGTATCTTTATTTATTTTTGATTTTTTTTTTTTTTATGTAAGTACATAGTAGTTAAGACCACTTAATATAAAGTGAAACTGAACCATTTTTGGTTCCCCACAGAACCTTTGAGTGAGCAGTTCTTAAAACAACCTTTATAAAGAAGTTTTAATGAAATGCCAATGCTCCATGAATGTTGAATGTTTTTCATGGAACCATCAATTCCAGTAAAGAAGCTTTATTTTTAAGAGTGATGAAGACTTGTTTTGGGTTCCCTTAAGAATCTTTCAATTAAAACTTCTTAAAAGAACCATTTTTAATAATTTAAAAAAATCTTGTCCATTATAATAAGCCTTTTGTGAAATGGAAATTCTCAATGGGGTGGAAAATCAAGTAAATGGAAATAAAGCACTAGAGTGTACCATGGTGCTGTATGCCATCATATTATTTTGTAAGTCCATATTGAGCTGAAATGAATCTTGCTTCAGCATCTCAGTTGTGTTGTATTGTTAAGATGTGTGTTTATTTTTTCCCTCAAGTCGATGTCTGTGAACTGTTAAAATAGAGTGACTGTTAACTTCAGTAGTTTGGTCTTCAAATCAGAATTCATATATAGACCAACAGGTACAGCAAGTAAAAACTCAATTTATTTTCTCCACAGATACTGTAAATTGATTTTTGAACCAACCATGAGCTCCGAGGTTGTGAAGATGTATGCTTCTGTAGAAGCCAAAGTGATTTCAACTCAACCTGTTTAAAAGCCAAACTCTAGATGAATAACATCACTACAAGTAATCTTGAAGAGAGATCGACCAATCAGACCAAATGCTGTCACCATGTGAGTCAGTTTCCATTTACATTTGATTTGGAATATTTAGGAGTAAACACAGTAAGTGTAACACTTTACAATAAGGTTCCTTTAGTTGACATAAGCATTAACAATAAGCAGTTTATTTGCTACAGAATTTATTAATAATTGTTTACACTATTTAATAAAAAAAAAAAAACAACTGTTCATTGTTAGTTCATGTTGGTCCAGGTCCATTAAATAATATAGACGTATACAATTTTTAATTTTAATGATGTATGTCTAAATTAACATGAACTAAGTACTTAATTTTTCATTGTTAGTTTATGTTAACTAATATTTTCCAAATGCAACCTTATTGTAAATTTACCAACTTAAGGAATGTCTTTATATGTAAGATATATCAGCAGTTTTACATTTTACTGTAATTTTTCAATTGATTACATCATTCACAATGCATCATGGGAAACCGGTTCATTAAATCATAAAAGTACACAGTTTAGGTTTTATCTCTTTTCCAATTTTCATGCTATTTAACTTCAAATTCAGCTCACAGTCCGTTAATTCAAGGCTAGGATCTCGTTATTTAAGATGTTTTTTTAATCCCTGTGGAGATAATGAATGTGAAGAACACTTTAGTAAACAATGCAACTGGAAAAAAGTCATGGCTTATCGATAAACCAATTAAAATATTCTATCCTCCAAATTAATGGGTTTGTCCACAACTAAATAGCTTAAACTGAAAAAAATTAATAAATAATAATAATCCTGAACATACAGTGTGTGCTTTATATTTATATTAAAAAAAAGTTTTTTATATCTATGCATTCATTAAATACTTTATAAATATAAGTACATATGTACATCTGTTAGGGTTAAAGATTATTCTACTGTAATTGGCTTTAAATGAAATTAATGTAAGTATATAGGATGTGTGCATTAAGATTGTGAATGTGTATTTGGTCTTTGGGCAGCAGTCAGTGTTTCTATCCACCGGTTTCCAGTTTGTCTTTACAAATAACGCGGCTGACTCAGTATTACTCACCCGGCAGCAGCAGCACATGTCCGCTTTCTGATGACTCTTTCCTGCACCGCAACGAGGGCTCTGTTATTGTAATACTATAATTACAGTGTAAACAGAAGCCTTATGAAATGTGCCATGTGTTCAGCCGCAGCCGAATTGCACTGAGTAAAGATCATGTGACGTAGAACCTGATTGTGATTGGCTTAATTCACGAGTCTAACCCATGCTTTGGCCCCTGTCCTGTTGCTGGATCCTCACGGGACGGGTGACGCTCTGCAGGTAGTAAATGGTTAATGCTGATGACATGGATTATCCCATGCACAGGCGTGCATATTAGATTCGATTTTAATAAGTAGAACATGCTTTGGGCTGGTTTCGAGGAAGGATAATTCTACTCCGCTTGCGTTACACAAACAGACCCTAGGCTTAATAACGCCGATTGTGTTCTCATCATGTTTAATTCAGACACGGCATGTTTTTGCCATGTCTCCTGGTCTACCGCTCGTCTGAGTGTGTGTGTGTGTGTGTGTGGAGTTTAACCGAGCGTTAACGTATCATAGAGACTGTCGACGGCGCTAATGGAGTCGCTAGTTGGTTTGCGTCATTTCTTTCAGGTTTGGGCCTAATTAAGCCATTCCTGCTTTCGTGTCAGACGCTTGGTAGATCACGTCTTAATGAGCACCTGCATCATTACAGTCCCGTGTACTGATGATTTGAAGTGAAAATTCATTTAAATATAGAAACCTTTCTCTCACGTCTCATTTGCAGTGAACTGAGAAAACTGAATTGAACAGAACTCAAGTTACTTTGAGACTTTTCATCTCGCAGTGAAAAGTGAAAAATACATTTTACAGAAAAAAAAAATAATAATAAAGCCGGTTAATTCTTTTTATGACTTTAATGTCATATAATTTAAGATCATTTCTATGGAAGCTTTTATTGTGACTTTGAAATTTCAATTCAGACCTTTTTCCCGCCATTATATACTAAGAACTTCTAGGTATTAAGTCAGAATTGTGAGATAAAAAGTCACAATTACCATTTTTTATTTTATTCCATTGAAGAAAAATTGAAAAAGAAAAAAAGGTTGTTAAATAGAAATTTAGAATTGCAAGAAAACAAGTCCCAGTTGTGAGATAAAACCTCCCAATTTCATACTTGCTCCATCAAGTGGAAATATTATCATAATGCACCAACAAAACATTGGTAAAATATATATCCTTTTCTTTTAATTTTTTAGGTGAAATATAACATTTCTTGACAGTTTTTGTAAGATTCTATGTTTCTGACATCTCTAATGTGATGCATTTCTGTGTAAAACTAAATATTTCGTGGGAAATGATAAAAGGTTTTGATTGTGGAAAGTGGGCTCATCTTATTTAAGAATATTTGTATATTTTTCACCTTAGGTTGTTTCTAGCTTGCGATAATGTTATGAATAGTTAATAAAGAATCTGTGATATTCTGGCCTTTCTAGATTTGGTTTGAGTTGCTCATTCAATGATAATGCACACCCTCAGTGATAAGACACATGCTAAACGAAGGGTTTGTTGAAGTAGAGGTCATAATTCTGCAATCAGAGTTTTGTTTTGTCGTCACTTTTAGCAGATTCCTGCTGCTGTCTGAAGGGAAGGCGTTTATTTTTGTTGGTTATTGGCTGATGAGATATCAGAGAAAGCTCTAAGCTTCTTTGTGCAAGAGCGAAAATCACTTTTAGCCGCGGATAAGAGGGAGATAATATCAGTTAAATCCTGCGGCCTGCGTTAGCATGCAGCATTAGCCGTGTAATAGCATATGGAGTGCTGTTGGACAGAGAGGGATCAGATGGTCACCAGCCGTTTACTGCAGTTCCTTCTTAATCGCAGAGGGTTAACTGTTGTTTCAGATGCACGCAGAAACAGATAGCCAAGCCCTTTTAGATATTCACAGCGCATGCTTTTAAAATTCCCCCATGGGTGCAACTGAAGCCTGCTATGGCTTGATAACTCGTGTGCTGTCAGTCGCTGTCGCTGACGCCGAGAGGAGCTACACGTTCTGCTTCAGAAGCTTCTTCTCTTCTGGAATAATTTGAAAGTTCTGTGGGACACGTCTGAATTTGTCCTGTGGTGACATCTAATTAAGATGGAGAAAGAGACACCAAATTGACGAGCTGTTTGCAAATGAACACTTTTGAAAAGGCCTTCTGACATGGGGCGCCAGCTTCACCTCTGATTTCAGAGAATGTGACAGATCGGTCATGCGTCACTCATTTGAGTCCCTAAGTCTGACAGATGTCCTGTGATTGGCTCAGAGGTTGTGGTGGGCGTGTCCCACGTCAGACTAATTTCATATAATATATACTACATGTATTTGCTGGTGATTTTAATAATGAACTGGTATGGATAATTATTTAATATTATGATTTTTAAAATTTTTAAATACAAGTGATACTGCAGTTGCATTCACTGTTATTTTAGTATCAAGTCAAGCCTTTGTTTATATAGCACTTTATACAATACATATTGTGTGCAGTGATGTCATCATCCAGCTCAGTTCTTTTTTTTTTTTTTTTGATAATTAATTGAATTGAGTACTTCATCTCATTTTGTTTATTTTCTTTTTATTTGGAACTTAATGCACACAAACCAAAAGCTTTTATAAAATAAGTTTCAAATAAAGGAAAATACTCAAATGACGTGAATCACCTTTAAGTATTTAATTCAGTTAATTATAAACAAATAGACTTTATGTGTAAGCAATATTACAACTTGCTGCATCCATTGTCGTTTAAGTATCATTGATGTACCATTATAAGCCTAGTTTTTATTTTTAATTCATTTTTAATTTTTATATTTGCTGTTCACACTTATGAACATATATTCACAAAATTTCTGTTGGTTGACATATAATCTGTCATGTCACCCAGCACAACTCTAAAGAAAGGAGCGAGGGAGGGAAATGGTAGGGAGCTACAGGAAGCCAATAAGGGGAAATTGAGATACTGAATAAATGTGATCAAGTATGTGTGGAGCTGTTGAACTGTCAGGGCAGGCGGTTTACAGAGAGAGCCAATCTGTCCATGAGCCTCACCAATCCGCAGGGTGTGTCATGCTTGTCAGAGATGCCATTCATGTGGAAATAAGCGTGAAGGGATGAAAAACAGCTTCAGCTTGACACATATCTATTTCCTAAAGCAAAACTTGAAGCCCGAGGGGCAACAAAGAGAGAGTGATAACCTATGACCACCAACAGGATGCCAGAGCTAGTGCCTGGTTCAGTCTTTCCATCGTGGTGGCATTAAAATACTGACTTTAATGAGTCTGAATGCTGGATTTGCAAGCAAGGTTATTTAGTAACTAGGTCTGTTTAAGTGAAAACTTTAATTAAATATGTTAACACTGCCACATTGGACTCCAGTAAACACATATTGGATTTAATGGCCAACAATAGAAGGTTGGAGTTGGTTGGCTTTGGATGTCAGAGATTGGTTACAGTGGCTAGCATTAGAAGGCTGGTTTGGTCGGAGTTGACTGAAGTTTGTTGATATTTGTCACTGTTGGTTGGCATTGGTTGGTTGCATTGTCAAGCATTAGAAGGTCGGGTTGGTTGGAGTTGATTGGTGTTTGTCACTGATGGTTGGCATTGGTTGGTTGCATTGTCAAGCATTAGAAGGTCAGGTTGGTTGGAGTTGATTGGTGTTTGTCACTGTTGGTTGGCATTGGTTGGTTGCATTGGCCAGCATTAGAAGGTCGGGTTGGTTGGAGTTGATTGGTGTTTGTCACTGTTGGTTGGCATTGGTTTCAGTTGGTTGGCGGAGCTTTGTTCCAGTAGCCGACATTAGATGGTTGGATTGGTGTTGGTTGGTGTCAGCTGGTGTTGGCTGCCATTGGTTGACATTGGATGCCAGAGGTTGTTTCAAATGGCCAACATTAGAAGACTAGAGTTGGTTGGTGTTGGCTGCCATTGGTTGGCACTGTTTGTTGTTTGATACAAGAGCTTGGTTCCAACTGCCAACATTAGAAGATTGGAGTTGGTTGGAGTTAGTTGGCATTGGTTAGTGTTTTTTGGCGTTTGTTGGGTCAGATGACTTTTTAACACCATCAACACATTTAATCAAATTTAATGACATTTTAACTGCTGAAAATTCTAAATTCTGATTAGAAAATTTGGAGCTGATTGAATTGAATCAAAGCCACAGCATAAGCTTCTCTTTCACACACACACACAGGTCCCTGGTCGACCAGTAAATGATGGATAAAAGACCCTCTTAATGGGTCAGTTATTTATAAATCAAACTGAAATGGAACACTTGACAAGTCATTTGGTCATTGAAGGTCAGGTGTAATTAACGAGTGAAACACTGCCTTTCAATAAATTGTTTGTATCAGTAATGTTGTGTTCTTAAAGTGTGTGTAAATTGTTTAATTGTGGAGTGTTTGTATATCCTTTCTGCTTTATAGACTATATATACGCTGGCAGCCAAAAGTTTTTTCTTGTCTCAGAATCCTTGTATAGGCTTACTGTAGTAAATTGGGGGAAGTCAAGACATTTTTTTATGTTAATCCTCCATAGTGCACCTTAAAAAAGAGCTAAATGCATTAATGTGATGAATACAAAACAAAGTGAATATTTGAATTGGTTGACAATCAAGTCAGCGAAGAAACAAACTGATTTGGAGAGATGTTTGCCACTCAAGCTCTGTTTTGGTAGAAATGGGGTAAAAGAGAGAGAAAGATCAACCGGAACGGAGAAAAGAGTGTGAAAGGCTGTGTAACGCCATTAGATGACAGAGGACAAACCCCTAATGAAGTAATGAACCAGGATCATTAACATCTCACATGGACCGAATAACATCATAAACTCACATATGCACTGAAACCGAGAGCTGGACATTAAGACCGACAGAAGTAATAATAGAAAATTAGACTTCTCCAGGCCTGGAGTTTAGTCATTTTCACTGTTATTGTTTTCAACACGCTGGTTTGGAGAGACCTCCACCTCTTCAGGCAGAAAACACTCATTTAATTTCATTCCTCAATCTTTCATTCATTCTTTCAGCCTTTCATCATCTCACTTTCTAAGCACACGAGAAGCAAATTAGCAGCAGATCTTTGATTTAATTCCCATGAAACCCAAATTATTGCTCAAGAGCTCTTGTTTTAAGAAATATTAATTACATTCCTAATTTGCATCAGAAGTTTCTGAACTCAGTAACATCTCTAAATTTAAGTCATTTAGAGATGAAAACGACCGTCGTATCAGTGGCAGATGATATGCATATAAAATGTGGCCTACATGCTGACGGTTCTCTCACGGGTCCGTGTTTGGCGAGTGTCGCTGGCTGTGAAAGTCCGGCTCAACCTCCATCTGTCCCTGACACCTCACGGGCTCCACCAGAATTAATTCGGCTCATACTGGCAGAACTTTACAACCAGAGCGACTGATACTAGCAGCTCTGAGGAGGCTTTCACACTAGAGCTGCTGTCAGAGCGGTTTCGGACCTGTGAACCTGTGGACCTGTGCTTCAAATGACAGTCTGCAGTGAGAGACACTACAGTCCACAAGATTTTGTTAAAGAAATTAATACTTCCATTAGGGATGCACGATAATATCGGCACAACATCACTATCGGCCGATAAAAGCTTAAAATGACCATCATCGGTATCGGCCGATATGAATATTTCTGCTGATTAGCCAAACCGATATTCTCCAAGTGAAATAATTGACCTGTTTTTCAGATGTGAATGTCTGTCTACATTTGTAAAATAATAAATTTATGGTAGAATCAGTACATCAGTATATATTTGTATATATATCGGTATCGGCATCGGCCAAAATTATTTTGAAAATATCGGCATATCGAATATCGGCCGAAATCCAATATCGTGCATCCCTAACTTCCATTAAGTGCGTATGCATTAAAATGATCAAAAGTGAGCAGAAAGACATTTCAGTACTTACCGTCTAAAAGGACATTGAGGTATCTTTAAGACTTCTTGAGTTGCATGAGCGCAAACTTTGGAAATATGAACAATTTAACAATTTAAGCATGGAGCCACATTGAAACCCCAGTATCACTGGAAACAAACATTAAAGGACATTAAAGGGAAATATATGTGTATTTTACCTTCATGAGTCACAGGGATGCAAACTTTGGGGGGGGGGGGGGGGGCAAAGGAGTCACCATTGGCATATAATGCAAAAAAGATAATGCAAAAAAGATGGCTAAAGTCAACAGATTTTACTTATAGATTTACCAATCCCTGTGTAAACATAAAGTTATGATGCTGCCATCTTTTTAATATCATTTTATCCCCTCTAATTTGAGTCTAAATCACAAGTGAAAATTATAATTTTGAGCCCCTCTACAAAAATAATGTTTTAGTCAGTAAATATTAATGCATGACATTTAATAAATTGGTTTTCATCTCTGTTTATGTTTGTATTTCTTCAGAAAAAAATAAATAAAATAGAAATTGACGTAGAACGACCCACAAATATTTCACAACATTTCTGTTTTACTGGAAACTTGCCAAACCCAAATGCTTTGGAATTGGTCACAATCTGGTCTAAATTGCTCAAATGAACTTTGATTGGTGACATCAAATGTGTCTGTTGTTGTATAAATCATTGCCATTGCCTTAACGAGCAGCTTGCGTTCTTCACATCTCCTGGAATTAATCCACAGCAAAAGACGAGTGCTGTTGTGAAAGTATTAAGGGTTGGTGGTAAAACCAAATGAGCCTTGTATCAGCAGAAGCTCTGAATTAAATTGACCCGTGATGGTTTAGCATTCATATAAAACAGACCAATCCTTGCAGAACCTCTTAAATCGAATTCAGCAATCCTGGCTTAACGTTTACATCACAAAAAAACAGTCCTGGCAGAACCTGCATGACAAATAGAAAAATCCTGGATTAAAATTAATATCTGAACGAACCTCTATATAAAATTGACCAATCCTGGAAAAGCTAATTCCACTTTAATCCGTCTTTCAAGCTCTAATAATGGGGTTTGGATCTAATGAACTCAAATGAAATCACAATAATCTCTTAATCACTTTTTGTGACCTTGCATGCTAGCATTACTTGTTCAATATGAAGAAGTAGAAGCATTTAATTTAATCTGAAAGAAAACCAAATGCATTGATTCTACAACAACAGCATCTTTGATTCAAACAAATATTCCATTAATTGTGCAATTACGGAGCATTTCCCAAGATTCTTATTCATTAGGACTGGTGCTGGTGCACGAAAGAAGTAACCTTTTGTTTTTATTGTTTCCTAACAGCTTTTTAAACACATTGTAGATCTTGTAAGGCTAAACTAATCGTTGAGGTGATTATGTTTGCCCACTATCTTCCAGGCGGAGTAGACAATTTATCAGCCTGCGACAAAATCCAAGGTGCTTCTGTTTGATTAATAACATTTTAATGTTCACTAGTGCTGAGCCGTTTAGATGTGGGCTGAAGTACAGAAGCACCAGCCCTCTCACTCCTGACTAAACACGTCTGGAGTCTAATCGATGCTAGTTCTAGACCTGACAGCTCCTGTCAGAAAATTCAATATCAGGGCTCTAGCTGAGTCCACATTTGTAAAATGTCACACTGTGGACTTGTTTCGGGGAAAAACTCTGAGTTTGAACTCTCCTTTTTTATTCATGAGTTTAAATTTTGAATTTAAAGTCACAGTTCACCCAGAAATGAAAAGTTACTGAAAATGTCCTCATTATCAGGCCATGAGTTTGTGTCTTCATCAGGTTTGTGGAAATGTAGCATTGCATCAGTGTCTCATCAATGGATGCTCTGCAGTGAATGGGTGCCGTCAGAATGAGAGTCTGATAAAAACATCACAATAATCCACAGCACTCCAGTCCATCAGTGAACATCTGGAGAAGACAACACCTGAAACACATCCAGCATTAAGATGATTTTAACTCAAACACATAGAGTCTATAATCCATAATAACACTTCCTCCAGTGAAAAAGTGTTCTGGTCTGAATCAGGAGAGAAATCTGCACAGATCAAGCACTGGTTAAACAGCTCCAAACAAATCTGTGAGAGACAATAGGAGATGCACTTTTTCACTGGATATATTATAGACTCATATTTGAGTTAAAATCATCTTAATGCTGGATGTGTTTCAGGTTTTGTCTTCTCCAGATGTTCACTGATGGACTGGAGTGCTGTGGATTATTGTGATGTTTTTATCAGACTCTCATTCTGACGGCACCCATTCACTACAGAGCATCCATTGGTGAGACACTGATGCAATGCTACATTTCTCGAAAAGGAGTGAAGAAATAGGCTCCTTAACATCTTGAATGGCCTGAGGGGAGAGTAATTTCCAGTTTATAAAAATTCTTGGCTCAACTATTCCTGCAGTAATCAGTAGCTGGACCAGGAGGCTGTACTTGCCAAAACGACCCAGAATGTTCCTCGATGTCTGGATGGTACGGAGGCAGGGATGTTGTCGTGGTGATACAGGAGGTGTTATGATATTATGCTGTGTTGTGGACGTCATGTTGCTGGATTGTGATGGTGTTATGAGCGATGATGGGTTTGTGTTGTGCTGTAGATTTGATTTGAGGTCATCGTGATGGATTACAGTCAGATTCCAACACAGAAAACTGACCGTAAACCCTAATGAACATAAACCACGTCATTCTCTGAAACATCTTGAAAGCGTTAGTTTTATTTACCTGCCACACTTTTTTCCCAGTAAGCATCTAAAGAAAGTTAAGAGGATTTTTCTTTGAAAAGCAGGCAAACGACAAGGACTTCAAGACGGTAAAGGGATTAGAAATAGATTTACTTCAGACATCTCCTGAAACTCAGATTTCCTCCAGAGAAAAACTACAGTAATCTCACATCTGCCTCCTCTAGAGTTTATTAGCTATTTTTAAAGATTAATACAATGATATAGAAATTAGATTTATTTCAGTTTCATGTCGGCAGCATTTCTCATTTTAAGTATTCCATATAATATTTAATTTTTTTATAATTCTATTTTGTATTTTAATTTACGTTTTATTTAATTTTTTTTATTCATTATTGTTCTATTTTATCTTCATTTCGGCTAACAGAAATGATTCTAATAGTTGCGTGTCAACTGAGACTTATTTGTCTTTTTGTTTCACTTTTGGAATTTTAGGAGATACATTTGACACATAAATGTAACAACTGGGGACTTTGAAGTCAACTTGAAACTGCACTGGCTTCTATAATACGACATGAAGCAGGTTATTCAATAAGAAATGAGTTTTGGGGCTTGGTTTTAATTTATAGATTTTGATTGGATTGTGTTTGCGTTTGACAGTCGATTAAAAAAATGTGAAAACTCGATGGTATCAAATGAGAAAAAAAGTAATTTCAGGGGTGGTAGAGGTAAGCCTTTTCTTCTTGAATAGATGAATAGTTCACAATACTAATAGTAAACAGCTTTCATTCTGAGCAATAATGTCTGTCCATATAGTTCTGGTGGTTTCATATAGAAAGCCATTTTGAGATTCTGTGTTTAGTTTCCACTCGAAACTTGCATCATGATGTTAGGAGATCACCAAAGACTTAGATGTGCCAAAGCTTCTATGCCAATCTAATCTGACATACGCATTTAAAAAATCTCCTAATGTACGGCGCAAACAGCTTAAGCGCTGCTTTTTGGAAAGCACTGCTTGAAAGGTTTCGGAGCGCATTAGCATAGAGCAGCTCGACTTAAAAGGCAGAAATCCATTTATAGGCCAAATGGCAGTGAAAGAGAAAGGACGGAAGCAAGACACAAAACAATAAGACAACATCAAATGTGCACACAGTCCCATGGGATGGAGATTAGCTATCAGCGTGGGGAAGGAGATGTGCATTTCAGGAGCCGCAAGCTGTTGTTCGCAGCCTGAGATCCGACGCTGAGTGGAGGATCTGACAGCAGACAGCATGTCCGCGATGATGGAGAGCTCCAAAGAGCTATTTGTTGGTCCGCCTCCGCTGCAGACAGCGTGATTGATGAGGATATGTGTTCGCTGCCATTAGCATGGGGGCTAAATCAGTGGTCTGTGTTGGACCTCTGCCACTCTCGCTGTTTACGCTCCGTGTTCATTTTAGCTTCTCCAAGGCTTTTTTTTTTATCACCTAAAGAATTAGATTTATTATCTTAGAGTTTGGAACACAATTGGAAGCACCTGAATGTGCCCTTGAGAATCAATAAAGCACGTCTGTCTGTCCGTGTCAAGCTGAAAATGAGCATAACTGTGGGCTGTTGTCTAAATTATGTTTAAAATGCTTCTTCTTCTTTTTATGGGACTACATATTTAAATCTATCTCTATATAGAGACTTTCGGTTCATTAGCCGCTGTAGGGAAATAGCGAGTGTGCGGTAAACGGTAAAACGGTTTGCACTACATATCAGTGAACTCATAATTAAGATTATACATTAAAATAATATGGTAAGACACAACACACTATAAAAGAATGACTATTATTTTAATTGTAAAAAACTTTATGCGACATTACAAACCCGTTAAATGGTTAACGGTAATTTCCTGTAAAATTTACAGGGAAAACCATAAACTGACGTTCCCAGAATTCTCTGCATTGCATATCTTATAATTTAAAAGGTACACAACTGATTTCAGTAACTCAATAAGTTAGTATATTAACATTATAGCAGTTAAATTACGGTATCAAACTGTAAATTTAAAGTAAAACCATTAAACCTAAAACCATTACCATATTTTTTACAGTATAATTCTGGCAATCAACGGCTGCCGTTTTTTTACCGTATACTTTACGGATGTTTTTTTCTACAGAGCATTTTACAATATCAATATCAACATGTTTATCATATTAGAAACATGCCAGTAATGCTAACAACATGCTAATCATTTTAGAAACATGTTAACAACATGCTAATCATGCTAGCAAAATGCTAATCATGTTGGAAACATTCTAGCAACATGCTCAGAAATGCTAAAAACATGGTCAATCATGGTTAAAACATGTTACCAATATGTTATCATGCTAGAAACATGCTAGCAACATGTGAATCATGCTAAAATGCTAACAACATGCTAACATGTTAATCTCGTTAATAACATGTTAGAAACATGCGAATCTTCCTATAAACATGATTAGCAACATGCTAACCATGCTGGAAACATGTTAACAACATAATCATGCTAGCAACATGCTAGCATATCAAATCTTGTTAGCAACATGTTATCAACAATTTATCTGCACTATCTACCGAAACTTTCAGTCTTCAAGCTTTTACAACTGCATCAAACTTTGAGGCTAGGTTTCACAAATTGACTCATCTAGTTTTGATTGGGATTGTTTTGTTGTCATGTCGTACAGTGGTAAAATACCTCTTAACAGCTGGTGCATTTCATTCTAAAACAATGAAAAGTGCAGAGCTTGTGTTTGCAGTTGATGTCTTTGAAGGAACTCATAAACCGTTCTATTTACGTCTCAAACTGGGATCCAGTTTCACATCACTATAGATCTGCAGTTCTCAGCTGCTTAAACACAAACGCTCTCATCAGCATTTCTTCTGCCTCTTTTATTGATCGGATGCTCAGGATGCGGAGGAATGTTGCCTTTACTGTGGACGGATTCAAGGGAAACGTGGCACCAACTGGAAACCTGAGCTCTGAAAGTATTGCAGATAAATCTCATTATGGCTCCCACATGATAATGTGTGTAGCGATGGTTTTTAATTCATCTTCCTGATCTTATTGTGAATGATTCATCAGTGCATGTTATTCCAAATGAAAAAATAATGCTTCGTTCTGCTATGCAACATCATCTGGTTGATTCAAAATAGTTAAAATCAACTCCCATCCTACATTGTTTTTTTCATTAAATATGTTTGACTCTAAAATGTCACAATAAAGGCGTAAAATGTGAAACACAGAGAAAACATTCAATTCAGTGAAATACTAGTATTAAATGGTTTTTATGGCTCATATAGTCAGATATATTGAGAACATAGATTAAAACAATATTAATTTATATATTTATATGAACAAAAAGAATGACATTATGACGTTTGTGATGTAAATCAAAGGTATCTTAATAACCATACTTATATAAAATGATATAAATATCACTTGTCTTCAATATGTCTTAGTAAGATTATATTTAAATGCTTTGATGATCAAAACAGAATGCAGTTTGGTTGGTTGGTCAGTAGATGTTTCTAGATGTTTGCAAGGTGGTTTCGATCTCTTATGAAAGAGTCAATAGTAAATAAAAGTAAATATGACTCCTCCAGTGTGTTTCTGTTTGTTTTTCTCCTCTGTTTTCTGATCCAGCCGGTGTAAACTGTGTCTGATCACTTATTAAACTAATAGCACTCAACATCACATGATCTGAGCATGTAGCTGTAAACCGAAGCTGGTTCTCCATCGTCTAAGGAAAGAGATACACACCTCACACCTTCTCCTTCCGACTGCAGGTCATCCGACGGTGGAAATGTTTCATGCACTTCCTCTAGCTGCCTTTCTGTCACGCACCTTAATCAATAATGCATCACAATTACCAGCTTATAGCGACAGACTCAGGGATGCGTTAAAGTGGACCCAACTGACGCTAAATTTTGTTGACATAATAAGCTCCTGACATTTAAATTCTCTTGCGAGAACCCCCGGCGGGAGAAAACCGCTTCAGTGAGCTGCTGAAAACCTGTTTTCACCTTGTGAGGCCGGGCCACTTCAGACTCGCTGTAAAGTCAACCAGGCGAGAAAGTCTTGCTCTGAGCTCAACAGAGCTGATAGCGGATGATAGCGGCTTGCCACCGTGACATTTAAGTGTTGTTCTAAAAGCAGTCACTGCGGCCCCAGATGAACCTGTGTCAGATCAGGTTTTTAAGAGAAAATCCAGCCAGAAATCAACATTTTATCACCGTTTTACTCACTTGAATGACTTTATCTCTGGGAAACATATCTGAAGATATTTACTTTTGTTCCTGACATGCAAAAAAAACGTACTTTAACGTTATAAATCATTTGATATGCTGATTTCAAAGGCCTCTAAATGATCAACATGATCACGTTTTTTTTTATCAAAGACAATCTACTCCATGCCGTCTGTCATCTGATTGGTAGTTTAGAGTTCCCTCTCGAATCTGAACTGCTGCGTCCCCTAGAGGGCGCTATTGGGAATGAGCCATGTCTGACATTTTGGGATTTATTTCAAACACTCTTCTGACGTCATAAAGTGAGTTTGGAGTAAAAACATGTTATTAAAAGTGGTGTTTTCACATGCTTTCAGATGGAGCAGCATTTACTACACAGAGCCGTAGTTTACTGAGAAGTTACGCAAACAGCTTTTTCGATTTCGTTATCACGCGATTATATCGTCTGCGATTATGAACGCGATTTTGCGTAGCTTGTCAGTGTAGTAAATGCTGCTCCATCTAAAAATCTATTTGGAGCATGCAAAACTTAAATAAAATATTTTTTTCTTAATAAGGTGCATGCGACGTAATTCATCAAATATTTTTTGTTTGTTTAATATAAGCATGCAATAAAACATTGAATGATTAATATTTGTTATTTGGAGCATGCAATATAATTGCATATTTAATCTTCTGACGTTATGAAGTGAGTTTGGAGTAAAAACATGTTATTAAAAGTGGTGTTTTCACATGCTTTCTGATGGAGATGATTGAGCATTTACTACACAGAGCCGTAGTTTACTGAGAAGTTACGCAAACAGCTTTTTTCTATTTCGTTATAACGTGATTATATCGTCTGCGATTATGAACGTGATTTTGCGTAGCTTGTCAGTGTAGTAAATGCTGCTACATCTAAAAAAAGCATGTGATGGAGATTTACTACTGATTACAGAACCGGCTTTACTGACGCATCAGCATTTCAAGTTTATTTGTATAGCGCTTTTCACGATACACATCTAAGTTTCTACAATATATTTAGTAGTAGCTTGTAGCAGTAGCCAGATAATGCAAAAAACAGAGAGTGTCTCAATGGGTCCAGCACTGTATTTCGAGGCTGGTTGGATGGTAGCTGAATGTTAATTAAATTCTAATTACGTTTTGCAGATGAGCAATCAAGATGAGCAAATTAGGGTCAACTTCAGGCTTCGATACCTGACACACTGCCAAGAGTCAGAGAAGGGAGAGCTTACCAGCATCCACGGCTGAGATGGGCCAAGGACGAGAGATATATCCTTTACTGAGTGTGTCCAAGAGACAAAGAGGAGGACAGACTTATTCCCGAGCCCCTGCAAACTTTGGCCCCGTTCCCATTTAAAGACATCTAGTTTTCCGAACCATTACCCGTGAGAGATGGCCACATGTCTAGAGGCGATATAACTGGTTAAAGGCATGTTTAACACTGTCAGAAGACGGTGGCCCAGTTTTATTGTAACTTTATCAGCGCTGACCATGATCAGTCAGTCAGTGTAAGTTCCAGCAGTTCAGGTGGATTTGTGTTTTTACAATTCTGTTCTCTTTTCTTTTTGTTTAGTCAGGTTTTCTTCTCTCCATCTACAGTGTGCACAGAGAACTTTTATCGCACTTTGGTCCACTGTACTCTTGACATATAATCGAGAGTAATCTCATTGATGAGTGTGCAGTGCAGTTCAATAGCTCTAAGCTAATAATCCTAGCTGATGCCCAGAAATAGAAAGCGGTCCATAAAAGCTTTTCAGTGCTCTCGGACTGCATCGAAGGAATTTAAAGGACATTAGGAGTTTGGGAGAGCTTAACTTTGTTAATTGTTTTTTTTTTTGTAAATTTGTTGATTTGTTAATTGTTTTTTGTTTGTAAATTTGTTGATTGATTTGTTAATTGTTTTTAAATGTTTTGCATTCAATTTATGATGCTATATAATTCATTAAGCTATTTTTGTTAATTTGGAACAAGAAACAAAATGTATTAAATAATTTTTCTCATTTTGGAGCATGCAACAAAATTCATTAAATAATTATTTTTAATTTGGAGCATGCAACAAAATTAATAATTTATTATTATTATTATTATTATTTTAATTTGGAGCATGCAACAAATTATTTTTATGTTATAAAAGCAAACAAAACAATTAATAATAAAAAAATATTTGGAGCATGCAAAAATTAAATAAAGTATTTTTCTTAATAAGGTGCATGCAACGTAATTCATTAAATATTTTTTTTGTTTAATATGAGCATGCAATACAATTCATTGAATTATTAATATTTCTTATTCAGAGCATGCAATATGATTTCATTTTTCTTTTGTAATTTGGAGCGTGCAACAGTTAATTAAATAATTTTTTGTTTAGTAGTAGTATTTTTAATTTGGAGCATGCAACAAAATTCATTAAATTATTTTTATTTCATAGAAGCATACAACACAATTAATAAAAAATATATTTGGAGCATGCAAAAATTAAATAATTTTTTTTTTCTTAACTAGGTGCATGGGACGTAATTCATTGAATATTTTTTTGTTTAATATGAGCATGCAATACAATTAATTGAATGATTAATATTTGTTATTCGGAGCATGCAATATAATTTCTTATTTTTTTCTAATATAGAGCGTGCAACAATTAATTAAATCATTTTTTTTGTTTGTTTATTTGCAGAACTCAACATAATTTATTAAAATTGTATTTGTTAATCAGAGCAGGTAATACATGTGCAGTTTAAAAAAGTTATGTATTTTTATATTTTCTATAAGAGAATCTGTAGCTAATGTAATATGATGGTTGTCTTTAATATTTAATGTAATAATACTACATGATGGAAATGAATGCTGAAATCATGACTGGTTTACTGTACGTTTCCTTTTTCTTTTTTACCACACGGCTCCTTCCCAAATAAATAAATAATTGATTTGAGCTGACATTATTGTATTATGTGAGAAGAAAGAGAGCGCGCAGAGAAAACTAGAAGAGCATGTAGGAAAATCGATTGACAGCGTTCAGTTTTACAGTTTAGTGCTCATTATAATGCAGAATGTTGCGATCGACCAATCAGAATCCAGTATTTCTTAGCACTGTCATCAGTGATAGTACTCTAACAGTACTGTCATATACCATTATGTTTTATTAATAAACACTCTTTATTATTGTAGCAGACACAGACAAATGACGGCTCTGTCAAAGTGTTAATGATTCTGTTAATGAGATTTCATTTCCAGCAGCTAAAAACCATATGAAAAACATATGCCACTCATCTACAGCGATGCCAGAGGTATGTTTTCACATTAGAAGATACAAGCTTTTTATAATTTGGCATAAAAAGACAAGATTTCTAATAGTTTCTTGTTAGCAAGCCATATGTTAGAAAACAAGCATGTTTTGCTGGATGTCAGAAATCATAATTCATGAGCAGTAGTTCAGATTCATGCTCTTGGAGTTGAAAAGTTATTAAGATCTGGTCTTAAAATACAACTAAAACTAAAAATGCTAAAAAGTTATATGCATATATATATATATATATATATATATATATATATATATATATATATATAGAAAAACACTAATAAAATAGCATAAAAATGTATGTTGAGTTTATAAAATTTTATATTTTCTATAAGGGAATTTATTTAACTGACTTGAATATTTTCAATAACAATACTGTGTGATGAAACTGTAGTCATTAATGCCAGAATAAAGTATGAAAGCTTTAGTGCTAAAATAACTAAAATTAAAAATTTATCAAAATTATAAGCATATAAAAAAACTCTGAAATTACTTAATAATAGCATGAAATAACTTTACAAATATTTACACATTTAAAAATAACTTTAAAATGTAAATGAAAACGATTAAATCTGATTCAAAATTTAAACAAAAAATATAATATTATATCAGTGATTTTAAAATGGCATTAATACTGTAATATTGCCATTAAAACCACTTATAAATAACTTTAAATAACAAAACTAATTTGATAAATCGCTTTTAAATTAATAGGAAATTTTGAAAAATTAAATCAAATTCAAAATTGGAACAAAAACTAATAAAAAGCCTAAATAACACTGATATTGCCATTGAAACATAACATATTTTCTGCTCACAGGACATTCTTAGTATTGTTGTCTGAAAAGCCCTAATAATTTAAATATGCTAATTAGTGATTGATTGCTATGAGTTTTTAATAGCAAGAATAATAGTTTATTATATTTAAAATGCATTGTGACGAGTGCAGATTAAATAATTTGAGCTGACATTATTGTATTATGTGAGAAGAAAGAGAGTGCACAGAGAAAACTAGAAGAGAATGTAGGAAAATCGATTGACAGCATTTTTACAGTTTATGCTCATTATAATGCAAAAATGCTGCGATCGACCAATCAGAATCCAGTATTATTGCAATTATTAAGGAATACAACACAGATGAAAATATACATAAATATAGCTATGAAAGAATGAAATAAAACTAAACAATAAAAATATAAGAATAAAAATATAAAAATGATGCATACTGTAGAATTAAATATAGTAGTAATGTGCATGAAATAGTTTTAAATATTAAGATAGACAGAAATGTTCAAGAGGCAATGTGCACATGTGCATTATACTGTAGTCTTAAATATTAAGATACACATAACTTAATAACATTTCATATATATAATTAAATAAGAAAACAAATGAAATTGTTTAAATATTAAACTGTAACTATGCTTCCACTATTCGAGCTCGCTGATTGGTTTAAAAATAAACTGCCAATTTATCTTAGATATTTTTGCTGCATATGTTACAGAGCAAAAAAGGTTGGGAACCACTGCATTACCGTCTGATGTCGTATGTGTCTCTGTATAAAAATGTGGATTATGCTTTTTGTACAAATACTCATGAGATCACGTTTCTGAGGAAAAATGATTGATTTCGGATCTGATAATGAGATTATGACAGAACATTTGTCAAGCTTGTCAGGCTGAATTATGGTGCTCTATATATACTTTTATTTCATTTTCTTGTACACTGGCTTATAGTCAAGCTTATAGCTCTCGAAATGAATTAAAATAACACAAAACAGCCATTGATTTGACACCATGTTCAAGTGTTTCATATATTGTGTGTGTGTAAGACATTGCTTAGAAAGCACAGGTTAATTGTGTAATACTGATTCATTCTCTCACTTTTTATTTTAGCTTTGAGATCTCATTTAACTCTAAAGCTAAATCAGTGACACATTAATATCTCATAAAAACACCTTACGGTTTAATGTTTTTTTTTTATATATAAATGCAGCTTTGGGAAGCAGAAGTGCATACAAAAATAAAATTTTTTTTTTTTTTTTTTTTTTTTTTTTTTTGACCAGTAATGTGCATATTTTTTCAACATTAGAAGATACCTACATTTATTACTAGGTGAACACATTAATACATTAACTTTTTCCCTGCCAGCGTTTTTGATGATTTTCACTAAAATGATATGTTCCCCAGAATTTCTTTTTTTTATGAATATCTGAACATGCAAAAATATAAATAAATGAATAAAGAAAAGAGCCTCTACTTTTAAACAGAACAAAAACAAAATCTGTTTTATTCCAACTAAAGCATTTTTTTTAATCGCCACGTGAATGTAGGTAAGTGTTATAAAAAATAAAATAAAAAGCAACATTTTGATCAAAAAGCAGAGAAAATCAGGCTTTTAATCAAGGCTACATCTGGATTGTATTCAGTAGCATGATCAAAGCAGAGATGCAAGCTTCACACTTCCACACATTTCACTCGTTAACATCAGGCAGTTTTCATTTATATGCTGTTTATTGTTGATTATTGCACTGTTTTTCATATGCATGCATAGGAGATGGCTTGTCTCTGCGTCTTCCTCGCATGTGTTTGTGATCGGCTCATTCTAGACTCCTTCAGGAGATGTGTAATAGTGTCCCGAATGTATATCAGCGAGAACGCGGACACCTGGAAAATTCAGTGTTCGCCGGGGAAAGAGTTAATAGGAATCTGGTGCTAAAATTGCAAATTTGTCTTGAATATAGTCATGCAATGCACAATACCTCAGGCTCATATTTAGGCTTCATTATCTTTTTTTCAATTATTATTTTAGGTAGAAATATGATTTAGACATGTTTTTGACAGGTTTAGCCTACATATCTGTATATACAGAAGTGATGCTGTAACAACCGACCATATAAATGCCAGTCACACACACACACACACACACACACACACACACACACACACACACACACGTGCAGTGCTGCATGCCTCACAGCTGAATAACAGTGCTTCACATATACTTCTGTTTCAGGTTCTTCATCTCTGCTTGTGTGTCTTTTAAACTTTCCCTGCTGCAAATGAAATAAAGCGAGACAGAGACAGAGACAGAGCTGCTCCGAATGTCTTTGTGTGGATTGATTTATTTAAGGGTCAGAGAGGAGCGCGGCGCTTCTTCATCAGAGAAGCTTTATAAAGTGAAGTTCATCTGCATCTCGACGTGTTGAAGATCGCTCGCCTCCTTTGAATCTGTCGGTGAAATTGATTTTCTTTAGGCAAGTGTAATGGAGCAGCTTTCTAACTTATTCATTTTTAACATTTAAGAAAAGAGCTTAAAAAGACCTGATACAGAGCCTGTCATGACCTTTTTCATTACACAGATCAGCTCTTCTTTCGCTCTTTACATCTCATGTTCAGTGTTTGTTATCCTGCGCTCGAGTCTGAGACTCCAAATCAGGGGTTGTTTTAGTGTTATTTATATAACATTATAGTATTTTTTAATGTTTGCGTTAGTTTTAGATTTATTTATTTATTTTTTATTTAAAAATAAATCATTGTAAAAATATTTTACAATGTTATTGCTTCCTTGATACATTGCATCAAATAAATTCAGCCTCGGTAAGACTCCAATTTATTTATTATTATTATTATTATTATTATTATTATTATTATTATTATTATTATTATTATTATTATTATTATTTATTATATTATTATTTTTATTTTTTTTGCTGGTTGTTTATATATATTGCAGGTTAGAACATATGTAAATGTATTAATAAGTGAAATTTATTAATTACAATATTCAGTGATGTATTAATATTATTTAAATACTGATATTATTTTTGTTTTTATACTGTTAGTTTATTTTAATTTCAGTCATTTTGTTTGCTTTTATCATTCATACATATTTGTATATTTCTATTAAACTTTCTTTTTTTCAGTCAGTTGACAAAGCAAAATGTTTAATTTTTTTTTAAATTATTATTATTATATTCCTGTTTTAGTCAGGTTTTTTTTTTAAGGTTTTGATTAAATAAAACTTAAAATATCATTTATTTTATTATAGATATACTAAATTTTAATTAAACTCAATTTTTAATAGTAATTTGATGTACTTATATTATATTATATGTCCTGGCAGTGAAATATAGCTTGTTTTATATTTAATTTAATTACATTAATGTTATAAGTTGAGATTTTTAACTGCTACAATGTAAAATAAACACTGCTGTAAAAAGCACCTTGTTTGTTTCAAGTGTTTGCAAACCAAATGTTACCTACTTCCAAATGAAAAAGTGTACAATAACATACTTTTGAATGCATTATTAGTTTTGTGCATAATAATAAATGTCCTACTCCAAATGTTTAGGTCTGTGTTTTTGGAAGGGCCTTTAACAGCATTAGATGGAGCTCAGGATAGTTATGAAATGCATTCGAGAGCCAATCGGGCTGCAGAATTGAGCGCCTGTGTCCAAAGATGGCAGATTTCAATTTTCTGGTTGGTTATGCTAGATTAAATTAGTGCGCTGGGGAAAATGGCAGTGGTTTGGGAGCACTGAGTCACTGCGGTGCGTTTTCTTGACGCATTACTGTAGAGATGAAGCCTCAGACATGATAATCATCTGAATTGTTGATGGATTACGCTGCGTTCTTTATTCAAGTCTGTGTGTGTGTGCTTCTCTCTTGTCGTTTGATCGGTTCTCTATGTTGTTTCTGGGTCAAGAGCCGTATTTTGATACTAACACATGCAGGAGAGACCGCAGAACCGGGCTTGTTCTCATGGCAACAGTGTGGCCGGGTTGGATTGTGTTTACCGTTGACAGCGTATGGTTTCCCATGAGGCTTTGCCTGAAAGTGGGGCAGTCCCTCCCATCAGGCACTGCATCAAGCCAAATCCCCTCAGCTCAGAGCGCGATCTTTCGCTCGCACTGAACTCTGACGACCGGCATCCTGCGCCGCAGACGGGGTGAAGCTTTTATCTCCGAAACTGCAAACACGCACAGAAAACAATGGCTTACAGACGGATTCCGGGAGCGTTTTGAGTGTTCGGTGTGAGATAGAGACAGAGAAAACCCGGATTTAGATGCTGTGCATGCTCTTGAGATCCAACCAAAACACATGCATTACAGTAAAAGAGTACAGTTTTCATTACAGATCAGTGTCTGACACAACAGATAGAGGTTAAAGATCAAATAAATCACGTATCATCTCATTTTACACCCCTGAGAAAAGTCATACATCAATCTTAAATATGAGTTACTTGTTTAATAGATTGCTGCAGAGCTTCTAAGTGAAATATAAAGTCAGTTCAGTTTCACACACACACACACACACACACACACTGAATGATTGAAATGTTGGATTCACTGTTTCACTCAGAACAAATAATTACAAGAAAACGGAAAATAATGCACTGAATTAAACATTAAATTTAGAAATACCTATTGCAATTTTTTAAGTGTTTTATTTAAAGTGTTATTTTAGTATCGTTAAGATGCTATTAAAGTTTTATTTTTACATGTTTAATGTCTACTGAATTTTTTTAATTTAAGATTTCATTATTTTTTTATTTTTTTTATTTTTTTATTAAACCTAATGAAAATGAGAAATGTTGTCAACTAGCTGAAATAAAATACCACAACTATTTTGTATATATATATATATATATATATACTTGGAATCCAATAAATGTATATATTTATTATGGTTTTATATATATATATATATATATATATATATATATATATATATATATATATATATATATATGGTTTTAGTGTAATATCCCTTGTTTTCTCTCATGTTTCCTTGAAGTATCAACTTTGGCAAAAAAAAAAAAACAATAATAAAAATGTGAAACATGAAATTCACCTTAATATTACTTAATTTCATTATTTACTATTTACATCTGAGAACAAAAGGATTTAGAGATCAGTGATGAAAAATGAACACAATGTGTACAGATCTACAAATATAAACTTATATATTCAGGAGATGCTCACTGATAGCCTCCTACATACAGACACCCGTGAAACCATTGTGCTCTATGATGAGGATGATGTCACTTCCTGTCACATTCAAATGGCTCAATTACCAACGAACCTCAGCATACACTGATCATGCATCCAGCTGAGAGGACCGAACAGATGGTTCTGCTGCTTGCTGGACTGGACTTATGAGTTATAAAACACCTCAGAATACAGGCCACACACACAGAGTTTCACGGGGAAATAGGTGTTGATGGATAATCACACTTTGCTTTGAAATCATTTACACACACATACAGAACTGCTTAGAAAGTTTGGCCAGTTCCTGGAGTCCGGAGCCAGGACTTTATCAGTCCAGAGGGAAATTAATGTGAATAAACAGAAGAAGGTGAGAGTTCGTTCCAGTCAGGGCTCAACTAATAATAGAACGAGAAGTAAAGAATAAACAGTGCATGAAGAGTTTCAGAAGAGCAATCATTGACCGATGAATCTTTGCTCTGGACTTGGCCATTTTTAGGAGGTTTCTTGATGTTCTGATCTCTAGACTCGGGTTTCTCCTTCAATGTCTGATGGATTTTTCATCTGTTTTCTGGTGCCACAAGTGTGAATGATGCATTTGATCTAGTGGTCGACCGATATGTGTTTTTGACAACCGATGCCGATATAAAGCCGATATGGCCGATATTTAATCATTTGAAAATGGATTAAAAACTAAATGTGTAAAAAAACATGCTTATCCTTTAGATTACAGTATTTTTCACAAATAATTAAAAATATAATAAAAAATAAAGTAAAGACTGTAACCAATACACTCAGTATTCTGGGAAGTTTGTGTGCACTGGGAATCATATTTTCCAAATAAAGCAGTGATAACCCTCATTTTACATCCAGAAAACAGTGAAAATGTCATGAACATGACAGTGGACAAATGCATAAAGCTCAGTTTAATTTGAAATCATGTTTATAGTTATTAAAAGCATTCAATTAATGCAGACAAACCATCACACCGAGAACACATGATCATGCTGGATACACACTTCACAAGATCTCACAGCTGGATTCAACTAAGTTTGCAAGGTTTGTGATATTAAATGTTCATTAGTCATTCAAAGATTTCAAACAGCAAAATAAAAGTCCCACCTGGAACACGCCGGCCAAACAGAAAAAATTATTGTCCGATGCCGATATTTGAAAAACATCTGCAAATATGTGCTGATATATCGGTTGACCACATTCTGATCATCATTCTACAAACTTTGCAGGAAGGTTATTTTTAAAAGCAATGTAATATTGTAATGCATTACTTTTAAAAATAACCTTCCTGCAAAGTTTATAGAATGATGATCAGAACGTGGTCGACCGATATATCGGCCGATATTTGCCGATGTTTTTCAAATATCGGCATCGGACTATATTTTTTTCTGTTTGGCCGGCGTGTTCCAGGTGGGACTTTTATTTTTCATAAAAAGTAACTGTAAAACATCACTTTATGCTACTTTTTGTCAACTGGACTGGGCTTGCTTATTTGTTTTTTATAAAACAAAAAAACCCAATGTATTTTTGGCAGCTGTAAAGGCCCTTTCACATCAAAAGTAAAATGAATAATTCTCTTTTTATTAAAATAACATTGGTGAGAACTTTTTAATGTCTCTATGAAAAATCTGAGCAATGCTGTTTTCCCTTTGGGTCTCGTTTGGGTGTGTGGCTACAAATCAGATCTAGATCTGTACATATCAGTTCATTGTATTCCTAAAAACAGACGCAGTGCAAGATTATCGATAGAAAAAAAATAGTACTATTATAAAAATAAAAACACGTTTATCAATTCAAATGCTCGTATTTATATACAGTGTTCATCATTTTCTGTAGGACGGATTATTGAGCGCTCGAGGTCACTGTGTGATGAGCAGCCACTTATTCAGCTTTTGACCTTTGCCCTCGTTGCCCCTCGCCATCATTTCTTCTCTAACATGCGATCGAGATGCTGTATGACAGTCGGTTTGAAGCCGTTAGACCGTCAGCGATCCAGCTGCTCATTGAGCTGTCAGTGTGTGTTTGTAAACCTGGACAGATGAAACCTTAACTGGACTTGGCTGAAACCGCTGGTGAGCTTTGAGACGTTTAGATACGTCAGACTAATCCGCTTTGTTTTCTAAATGTCATGAAGCTGACAGAAAACATCTGTCCGGTAGAGTCACTGTGATGAAAGTCTGGCCACTGATTAGTTTGGGCTTGAACTTGTGTGGTTTCTCCACATACATAATCTATTTGATACCTTATGAAAGCCCAGGGCATGCTGGGTTTTACAAACTTTGTGTCTGTATTTGTATTCTGGCTGGGTTTGAGTTATAGTCTCAGGTCTCAGAGTTTTGACTGTTGCCGTAAGCTCTGGTTTCCTGGTCAAATTCACCCACCTACACATGAAGACAAACACAGTTTACTTTGTGCATCGAGGTCATTTTGAAATAGATGTTTTCTATCCGGATGTGATGTATCTCTTTTTGTTTGCATGTAGTTTACAGATTTTTTTTCTGTTTAATACCACAACATTAATTGCATCAGATAAAGAGCATTGACTATTAAAGTCACAGTCATAATGTGCCTCATTTGCATTTGAAGATGTGTGTGTTTGCTTTGAAAAGTGGTATTTTATTATTATTCATATGATATGAGTCATATGATATGATGTTTTGAATCAGCTTTTTTTTTATATTTGCTATTTTCACTTTTAGTAAAAAAAAATTGTGATTCCTGTCGTTTGTCATATTTATTTTTGTAATTTATTTTTTATTTATTCTTCAATTTGTTTTAGTTTCAGTTTTAATAATTCAGTTTTAATACCTCAACTTAAACTTAATTTCCATTTTTTTTCAGCTATTATTTATATTTAATTTCAGCTTTATTTTAATCAACAAAAAAAAGTTATAGTTAACTAAAACTGAAACTAAAATTTAATCCTTTTAAAAATTTTTACTATGTTATAAACAAATATTAATGGGCTGGGGGCAGTTTCCCCCCAAGGCAAAATTGTTAATTTTAATTGATATTAACTTGAAATATATATTTGCTAAAAATAATTATAAGGGAATTAGGTTTAATTTGAGGTATATATATATATATATATATATATATATATATATATATATATATATATATATATATATATATATATATATACATGAAAATATCAATAAAAATATCATTATTATTATTATTATTTATTCAACAACATTGGGGTCTATTGACTTTCATTGTTTAGACAAAAAACAAACAAACAAAACCAGAAAAAAAGTCATTTTTCAAAACGTCTTATTTTGTGTTCCACTGTAGAAAGAACAACACACATGTTTGAAACCATGTGTGGGTGATTAAATGATGACCAAATGATTATTTTTGGGTGAAGGATCCCTCTACGCTGCATTGCAGCTGGTTTTTGGTGTTTAGCGAGATCTTCGTGAAGAGGCAAAGTTTCAGCCGTCTTTACCAACATCACTGTAATTAGAGGCATTAATCACGTATCCGATTCATTCCATTGACCTGCTAATCAGAGTCATCTCCTACATACTTATTTCTCCTTTTATACTTCATTAGCACTGCAAACACAAACCCAACCACAACTAATGTCATCAGGTTTGGAGAAATGTAGCATTGGATCAGTGTCTCATCAACGGATGCTCTGCAGTGAATGGGTGCCGTCAGAATGAGAGTCTGATAAAAACATCACAATAATCCACAGCACTCCAGTCCATCAGTGAACATCTGGAGAAGACAAAACCTGAAACACATCCAGCATTAAGATGATTTTAACTCAAACACATAGAGTCTATAATCCAGAATAACACTTCCTCCTGGAGTGCTGTCGATTATAGTAGTAAGGTTTGTTTTGGAAAAAAAAAATTATAATAATATTTGGTTTGTAGAAAAAATACGGTCTAATGTAATTCTTTCTGCATGAAGTCCCAAATCAGTTTCTGTGCGAGAGCAGAAGTCGTGACGGGAAGCTTCTGTCTCCTACAGCAAAGAGTCTCTCATACGCCATTCACACCATGAGACGAGAGATAAAGAGAGCCCTGTAAAACTGAAGACAGCAGCGCTCGGTTGGACATGACAGTCATTAGACTCCAGCAGGAAGAGGAAGATCCCAGCAGTCACTGAGAAAACTGAGAATGACTGACCTAGTATCTGCACAAGATCTGCTGGATGGAGACGACCAGTACTTCTGTCGGGAACGAAAGAAGGCGAAAAGGCTTGCATATTAAAGCACATGAAGAAATGTGGATTCAATCATCAAAAGTGCATTCAGACACGTTAACTCCAGGAGAACGAATCATTTATAATGACACAAACGAAAAAAGTTAGATCTCATTTAGTTTGCGGTTAATCTGTTGTTTCATTTCAGTATCAGATGTTTCTTTTAAATTCATTTTTTAAGAAATAGACACAACAAATTAGTAAATTTCTGTCATGCAACAGGACTTTAAAGGGGAAAAAATGTGATATTTTGATTTAGGAAGGATCTTTGACTTTTGATTGCAGATGCAAATCTGAACCAGGGGGATTATAGTTAACTAAAACTAAAACCACTAAAATAATAATACAAATAATATAGAATAAATTAAATTAAATTACTCAATATAAAATGCATGGTAACTGAGAAAAATAATAATAATTTTATATATATATATATATATATATATATATATATATATATATATATATATATATATATATATATAAATAATAATATATATATATATTATTTTATAACTTTTTTCAGCTACATTTTTTTTAAATTAATTTTATCATGGAGTATCAAAATAATTAAAATCAAATAAAATGACACTAATAAATACAATTTATAAAAAATAAAAAAACAATAATAATATATTTTTTTAAACTATTAAAAATATCAAACAAGCAACAACCTGATTAAAACTTAACAATGAAAATTTAATGAAAAAATTGATAAAAACTATAATAGTTTCAGTGTTATTTAAGCAGCGATATACTAGTTTTTGATAAAATGTTGAATAAAATGTTATTTTTATAATTTAAGTTAATTTTAGTTCAAGTTTTAGTCATTTTATTAGTTTTCATTGCTTTTAAATATGCCTATATTGTTCGTGTTAATTATTATTTCACTTTTGTTTTAGTTATTTTAGCACATAAAGTTAAAGTAAATGATAATGTGAAATGTTGCCATGAAAACTAGCTGAATTAAATCCATTTTAAATTTTATTTTATTTGTTATTTAAGTTAACTTTTCAAAGTCGAGTAACATTTTTTTTTAATGCATTTAGTTTTCGAAAGCTGTTAAAAAAAGCAATAGTATATCAGTGATCAATGAAAATATTGTGGTATTGTGCCAAATCTGAGCACAGTTTGAGACGTTATTGAGTTCTTCCCATTGGTGTCTGAGCAAATATCATCCTATCTCACAATTAATGGCAGATCTCTAAGACTTTACTGCATGTTAATTGATATTATGCAACCAAATATTGCTTTTATGACCTTCTAATGGAAAAGAGCTTGAGAAATCACATACTGTACATCTCTTAAATGTCACAGGACATGTTTCCTGGCCGAGCTTTAATCCAGATCAGCCCGCTTCTGCCTTTACTCGCTCGCATGATGGAGGAGAACCTAAGCCTGCCTTTCTTGCCACGCTCAGAGATGATTACAGGACAATTTTCATAGAGACGCAGAACAATCTGTTTCGGCGAGATAACAAGGTGGTGATTATGCACCTACACGCCGGAGACTTGTGTCAAAACAAATGAATTCAGCGCTTTGGGCAGGTTGTGCTCCGGCATTGTGATTCTGCTCAGCACCTGACGGGTTTTCAATCGCTAGATCAGACGCAGAGGAACGTCAACCTGTTGGGATTCGCACACAGTTCGGCGGCTAATCACGGTTCAGTCTCGTGTGTATTACATGCAATATAAGTCATGCAATCAGTGCATTGCATTTCATTGCATTACAACAGATTATATCTCGTGCAACGTGCAAAGGTCATGGGTTTGATTCCCAAGAAATGCATGATTTCGGTGTAATGTAAGTTGCTTATTTAGAACAAGAGTTTGATGAGTTTTAACCTCATTTTGGACTGAAGTGCCACTAAATGTTTTGTTTTTATGGTGCACACAGTCTGATAAAAACATGAAAAACACTTCAGTTTTATTTAGAGATTTGAAACATGCAATTTGTTGCAAATGCTGATATTTATATGATGGAATTGTTTTATGCGTGTGTGCATGTGTGTGTGTTTGCATAGCAAGTGCCAAAACCTTTACCAAAAGCAACTTTAACTAAAGCAACTCTATGCTTTGTGAAATCCCGACCGGCAGAGCTCCGGTGATGGAGCGACGTCAACAAACTCCAGGTGTGATTTATCCGGCACCGAACCCTGAGCGTTTGGGGCTTTTCTTCAGTCGAGCGTGAAACTAGCCCTTTTCTGATGCGGCCCGAGTCCCGCCGGCAGGATTTATTGCAGAACAGCGCCTGGAGCAAAGGGCTCTTATCTGCAGTCTCTGTGTGTTATAGATGACTGTGGGAGCGCAGGTAACGCAGAGCTGATTAAAAGAGTCACACGCCGTGCTCTGATAGCCAATGATTCCCTACAATGATTCACAATAACAATCCCACATCCGGACCCGCGTTTATCGCCCAATCTCTTGACGGCTAATTTATTAGCGCTGCTTGGGCTTGGAATAAACCTCTAACCCTGAGCATGAATTAAGCTGCGCATCCTCACACGGTTTGTGCTGCGATGCTTTAAATCATGCGTGTGCTGTTTCTGGTCTAATCTAGTTTTGATAAGAAAATGATTTATGTATGGTAAATATTTTATGTTGATGAAAATCTCAGGATCAAATGCAGTGTCACATTGAAGTACAAAAATACTAGGCATTAGTCAATAATTTATTAATTGTTTTAATAATTGAAGGCTGCTAATTTAACATATTAGCATTCATTTAGTGCTGTTAATTATTTTATTATTCCCCTTGTTCAAATTAATGTTGATTTTAGAATATATATATATATATATATATATATATATATATATATTTAATTTGTTTTTTAGATATTATTTTTATTTTATTATTTTATATAGTTTGAATTATTTTAAATTGAGTTTTTATTTTGTGTTTTATGTTTTATTTATTTTTTTGTTTATTATTTTATTTAGTTATTTTGTATTGATTGTTTTGTTTAAATAAAATCATATTTTGCTTAAACAAAACAAAATATAAACAAACAATAAATTAAAAAATTAAACAAAAAATTACTAAAATAAAAAAAGCATAAAACATAAAAAACTAATAAAATGACAAAAAAGATCCTTAACGACATTTCTCTTTTATTTATTTTTTTGTTTTAATTATTTTAGTACATCAAATATATATATATATATATATATATATATATATATATATATATATATATATATATATAAAGAATAATTAATAAACATACAAAAACTTAAAAAATAAATAAGAAAAATTATAAAAAATACTGTGATTGTGATCAATTTGCTTAATATGCATATTATAAAGTTTTCTTTCAATAAAGGCTTCATAAATCAAAACATAAATCAGGATAAAGCTCTGAAATCCTGTCTAGATCCTGAGTTTCATGTGCACAGAAGGACATACAAGGACAGGCAGAATATAAACATCAGCCTCGATATTAAAACCATCTCCTGACGTCGGCTCCGCTCAGATCTGACAGACGCCTGTAATAGAAAACTGTGATGCTTCAAAGATCACCTCTGCTTCACCTCGCGCTCAACATCTGATTCAGTTCAGATCCTTCCTCACGAATCTGCTCTGAACCCCACACAGAGAGAGAGAGTGATCTGAAGCAGCGTGTTCATTAACACTCACTCATACAGCTCTGATCACGTGACACTCGATTAACACTGGGTGCTAACAGAGTCTGACGTCTGCCACAACACTGCAGTGTTACTCTGGGTGTCTAGTTAAGATACCATTCAATTCCAATTGATCTTAAGTGACAATAAAGACATTTATAATGTTACAAAAGTTTCAGCGTTTTGATAATAATCAGAAATGTTTCTTCATCATTTTATTCTGATTTCTGAAGATCATGTGACACTGAAGACTGGAGGAATGATGCTGAAAATACAGCGGAGCATCACAGAAATAAATTACACTTTAACACAGATTCACACAGAAAACAGATGATTTAAAGTTTGATATTTTTTCTGTTTATATTATAATTGCTGTTATTATTATACGTTTTTACTGTATTTTTTATCAAATAAATACAGCCTTGGTGAGCAGATGAAACTTGTTTCCAGCACAGGAAATTGTGTGTGTGTGTGTGTGTGTGTGTGTGTGTGTGTGTGTATTGAGCTTTTTATACTTTTTTCTTGCAATTCTGTGTTTGCCTTTGAGAAAAAAAAAAGTCAGAATTGTGAGGTAAAACATTGCACTTGCTGTTTTTTTTTATTCTGTAAAAAAAAAAAAAGGATACAAGATATAAACTGGAAATTTTGAGAAGAAAAGTCCATTATGAGATATATACACATAATAACGAGAGAAATAAAATTATGAGATAAGTCACTGTTACCTTTGTATTTTTTCGTTCAGTGGCAAAAAATTTTTTTTACAATGTTTTAAGAGTTTTTTATTTATTTATTTATTTATTTATTTATTTATTTATTTATGGCATAAACTGCTTTCCATAGAGATGTTTTTGAAAGAAAACCTCTAGGGAAAGCAGTTTATGCCATAAAAAAAGAAGAAAAAAAAGAAATATATATATATATATATATATATATATATATATATATATATATATTTCTTTTTTCTTTTTTATGGCATAAACTGCTTTCCCTAGAGGTTTTCTTTCAAAAACATTTTCAAAAACGTACTAACCGTGAACTTTTTTAACACTTTTGAAAGTTCCTCATATCATGACTTACTCATAGAACCAGTACAAGCTGCATTGAAGCTAATCAGATGATGAGATTTATTTGTGCAATCAGAACAGTATTGCAGCAGTGCATTCTGGGACTGGCTCACACCTCCTCTGGAGTCAAGTAGCGTATCGTGACACAATAAAGCTAGATTGCTCCCACTATATTCAGCCAATCCAATATCCACCGTCAGATTATATCCGTTTAGTTTAGACTCACAGCTCATTTCTAGTTTTGGGATGTTATTTGTTAGTTTGAAGTGTGTTTACACCAACAAAAAAACAAAAAAAGAGCAGCAGATCAAATGAGCCGTTTAAGAAGCGTTAACCATGAGATCGCTGAAGAATGAAGTCGTTTAACATCCACGGCCACAGTGAAAGTGACAGGAGAAACATGGGGCTTCAGCTTTAAAACATCAGCCTGAACCAGCTCCTAGCAAGTTATTTATGATATTAGCACTTTAACCTTCAACATTAATTGAACTATACATTAAAATAATGTAACATTTTGACTTAATTTCAAATATATAAAAATCTGAATATAAAAAGATCAATGTACAAATATTCCGGCTGGAATATTTCTGAATAAATGACCAGTTTTCAAAACCAAAGTATAACCTGATTTAAATTCACATCTATCCCTGCATATTGTAATATTCTGATAAACTACATTTATTTAATTAAAAATACAGTAAAACATTTTTTTAATTATATTATTACGGTTTAAAATAACAGTTTTCTGTGTGAATATCTCTTCAAGTGTAATTTATTTCTGTGATGCTCCGCTGTATTTCCAGCATCATTCCTCCAGTCTTCAGTGTCACATGATCTTCAGAAATCAGAATAATATGATAATTTACTGCTCAAGAATCATTTCTGATTATTATCAATGTTGAACACAGTTGTGCTGCTCAATATTTTTCTTCCAAACATATAACTGCAATATATTTACTCCAAATGTTCATTCTGTCTCTCTGTTTTGACTGTTGTGTTGTCACACACACACACACACACACACAGAGCCGCTTCCTCAGTATTCCTCTTACATCAGCACAAAGGCTTTTTAACAGAGAGACAGAGAGAGACAGGCAGGAGAAAATGAGCGCGGGGAGACAGACAGACAGAGAGACAGAGAGAGAGAGAGACAGAGAGAGAGAGAGAGACAGGCAGGAGAAAATGAGCGCGGAGAGACAGACAGACAGAGAGAGAGAGAGAGAGAGGAAGGTCTAAGTGAACACATCTAATGTCCAGTTAATGTTTGATGTGTTAAATTCTGAAAGACAGAGTGAGAGTTAGAGAGAGAGAGAGAGAGAGGTTCTTCATTCTCTCCTGGTTAAATATGTACTGCAGTGAAAGTGCTGAATGCAGACTGAGAGTAAAAATAGACCATCATGCAACACTACAGTAACAGATCCATGAAGCTGCTGCAGTTTCCACACTAACACAGCTATCTATCTATCTATCTATCTATCTATCTATCTATCTATCTATCTATCTATCTATCTATCTATCTATCTATCTATCTATCTATCTATCTATCTATCTATCTATCTATCCATCTCTCCATCCATCCATCTCTCCATCAATCCATCTATATGTCTCTCCATCTCTCCATCCATCCATCCATCTATATGTCTCTCCATACATCCATCTCTCCATACATCCATCCATCCATCCATCTCTCCATCCATCCATCCATCTCTCCATCCATCCATCCATCCATCCATCTCTCCATCCATCCATCCATGCATCCATCTCTCCATCCATCCATCCATCCATCCATCCATCCATCCATCTCTCCATCCATCCATCCATCCATCCATGCATCCATCTCTCCATCCATCCATCCATCTCTCCATCTCTCCCTCCATCCATCCATCCATGCATCAATCTCTCCATCCATCCATCCATGCATCTCTCCATCCATCCATCCATCTCTCCATCCATCTCTCCATCCATCCATCTCTCCATCCATCCATCTATCCATCCATCCATGCATCCATCTCTCCATCCATCCATCCATGCATCCATCTCTCCATCTCTCCATCCATCCATCCATCCATGCATCCATCTCTCCCTCCATCCATCCACCCATGCATCCATCTCTACATCTCTCCATCCATCTCTCCCTCCCTCCATCCATCCATGCAGCTCTGACGGGCGAGTGGTCAGCTCTTCATCACAGGACAGATGCACTTGATGTTTGTTTGAAGAATGAATCTGTAAGGGGTCGCCGCTCTTTGACAGAGGTCAGACTCTGTGAGCTGTCACACACACAGGGCCGTGATTCTGGCCTGGAGCTGCTGGGGCATGCTGGGAAAAACCATATGTCACATGCTAGCTTCAGTGAAGGCCACGGTGCATCTGCCTGCAGACACACACACACACACACACACACACATGCACACACACCGGTCTAATTATCAGAGCTCTCTGACAGTTTAAGCAAGTGACTCAGCATGCCATTATATGCGAACACAGGGAAAAGAAAGAAAGAAAACTCTTCATCCTGTTTCATTATTCTTCATGCTTTATGATTCATGTGAAGGATGTAACAATGAAAAACAAACTCTTTGAGCTGGTTATTTATTACATTTTTTATTTTTATTTTAACCGAATGACAGGCTTGCAAAAAAGATTTCTTTAATGACTCGATCGTTTCTCCGAGATGGCAATAAGATTAAGACTGTGTACTCTACATATCAGATGTTTCTCCTTTGGAGTTTCAGCAGCAATCTCAATAAAGTCTCAAACTGGGCTCAGATTTTGCCAGCATAGCAACCCACAGGAAAGACAATTGCAATAATAATAATACATTACATTTTTAAGTGCATTTTAAGGCACTCAAGGACCACGTACATTAAAGACAGTGAGAAAATGTTAAATTATTCAAAGATCTAATATCACAGCTGCTCTGCATTTATTTATTGTTTATCTCTATACCCAATTACTGACTAATTTCTTTCCTTTTTTTCATCTAATTCTCCAGAAAAGTATTAAAAGAAACATTTGAGACAAATTTTATACTTAACAAATAGAAAACAAATGTGAAAGAGTGGGTACACTATTGCTCGCAAAACATTTAATGAGCTTGTGGTGAAGAGCATGTAGTACAAACCCTCACACCTGTTTTGATGAGCCTATTAGATGTTTTCGGGATACATTTTTGATTGTGCATCTGATTTTTGTTGTTTTTTTTCTTCTAAGTATTAATATTTTGTTTATTTGAAAATGCATGCACTGTATGATTGTTTGAAGGTTGATACTCAAGCCTAAGTGAAGTAAGAACTCCATTATGTCTTCTGTTCTCTGAAAAGAGCAATCACTGAGCATCAACCTCTTCCTCTGGGAGAGACTGAGAGAGCATCTGTGAACATGGAGGGAAACAAAGAGCATGGCTGTCTTGGATTCTTGATTAGGTGGTGTGTGTGTGTGTGTGTGTGTGTGTGTTTGTCCATTGGCAGAGCATCTAAATGGCCACAGAACTGTTCTGCTCTCTGTAGCGTCTGTCGTGGCAAAGTGCCTTGTCTGTATATCACCATTTCCTGCTCCAGAAGGGAAATAACAGCATACACCCACTGTCATCAAGCGTTTCGTCTGACTAACGCAATGACTCATCGTCACATCCAGCCTAAAGGCATTCCAGCTCTGGAAACACTCCACAAGCAGCCAATACTTGGAATCATCCAATGGGAATAGTTGGAAAACCATCCAAGAGAATAATTGGGAAAACACTATTGGGAATAGCTGGATAACTGCTTTGGGGGGATCTGGCAGAAGGGAGGGCTCTCATCATGAGAATGCATGTGTCATCGCTTTAACCTTTGGCTGTTGTGCTTGTTATCCAACACTGTTTTCTGCCAGCGCTATGGACCAACCCCAGGAAGGGTTATTTCCTGTGGCTCCTGAATAGAGTCAGATCAGTCCAAAATCAGCGTACTTTGTAATCAGAAACGCGCGCAGACCTACATCACCAGAGCATTTGCCTAATCTTCCCTGTTCTGTAGACCGTGGTGGAAATGCAGAAAGCCACAAGTCTGGGGAAAAAAGTTCCTGGGGAAAAAAATTCCTGGTACAATTGTTCCGGGTAATTCCGGTGGAAATGCAGCATTATTTAAATAATAATGGTATAGCTGTGGTTGAGATTAGCCCCATTCTCCAGGTTGGTGGTGTCAAAAATTGGGGCTAAAGGGGTTAAAGAATCATGACTGGGCAAAAAAACAAAAAAGGGGTTAAAGAATCCTGATGTAAGCAAAAGGATAAGGAAAAATGGGGTTAAGGGAACATTACAGAAGCAAAAGCGGGTAAAAGAGTCGAAGGGGTTAAATAATTATGATCGAAGCAAAAAGTGGTTTAAAGAACCAGATTTCAAGAAAAAGGGGAAAGAATTTAAGAATTATGACGGAAGCAAATATTAGGTTATAAGAATCAAAAGGGTTAAAGAATTATAATGGAAGTGAAAAAAATGGGTTAAGGAATTATGACAAGCAAAAAATAGGTTATAGAATCACAACAGAAGCAAAAAAGGGGCTTAAGAAATTTTGACGGAAGAAAGGGGGATTAAAGAATCAAAGGGGATAAAAAATAATCACGAACAAAAAATAAGGGGTTAAAGAACATTATGGAAGCAAAGAAGGGGTTAAATAATCATGACATATGCAAAAAAACTGACATTAAACAATCAGTATTGAAGCAAAAATAAATGGCCAAAAAAGAGATAAAAAGAGATCATAAAATAAGAATAAAAGGGTTAAAGAATCTTAATAGAATCAAAAAGGGGGTTAAAAATCATGACAGAAGCAGATTAGAATAGGTCAATTAAGTTTGATGCAGCAAAACAATATTCTCCCATCATTCTCTTCGGCAGTACAAGATAGATAAGATACACAGATAAACCATCATTCACTCACCTAATGCCCAGCGTATGCGCTTCATTTTGTCATACTAGTGCTATAATAAAAGCTTCCTATCGGGAATTGAAAATGGTCAAATGACAAATGAAATCGCCCAATTTGTCAGTTTTTTTCAGTCTAAAATGACTTCAGTCATAATAGCGCCTCATGAATTTGTACATCAGAACGTCCCGGGAGGACTTGAATGAGTTCTTATTATCGGCCCCGTGAGCTAACACCCGCATCTCGAGTCTGACATCATCAGTGCTCTGCCAACATCGTGCATGGTTTATAATAGATCATTGTTTCTTACTGAATTGAAGATTGTTTGCATATTCAGTTGCATGGTCATAATTCTGTATGGCATCACAACCTTTCTAAGACTGAGTTTTGAAAGTAAATTGTCACTCATTGGTTAACATGACAACCCATTGATTGACAGACACTGTTGTTATGAGAAACAGACCACCATCTGTTCTCCTCTGAGTATTTCTAAATGCCTCGATATCTTAATTAGCACCTACTGGCTGCAAATCATAAAAATTGTTTTAATTAAAAAATAAATAAATAAAAGAATGGAATAAACAGTTTAAATTGAAAGACAGGAACATTGGGCAAGTATCTCAAGGAGAGAATACAATTCAATTAAATAAATTAAGTAAAGAGAAGTATTAAAACACCCTTTTTTCCCAGTGAGATTTTCTGTAACAGTTAGCATATAATTACTTGCTAGCATGTGTTGTATTGTTATTGTTTTGATATTGAATGAATATGGGTTGGAGGTTCTAGCCATGAATATATATATATATATATATATATATATATATATATATATATATATATATATATATATATATAAATATATTAAAATAAATCAGTTTACTGCAGCTTTGACAGTATTTTATCCACAGATTTTTATTATCGATTTAAAGAGTCAGTTCTGTTTCAAGCAACAGCTTTGTGTTAGATGTTCTCCTTAAATACCTTATGAAAAAAACAGACAAATGAGTCAGTAGTTGGCATTGCTTACTTCCTCTAGTATCTTGGCAGTCTTGAGCACAGTTTGAGAAATAATTGAGATATCTATTATTGAGACTAATTAGCATGCTGACGTTGTGGTTTTTAGAACAGATCAACAAAGGGCAGAGTAAATGTTAATGCTGCTGTCAATATTACTAATGTTTGGCATTCAGTACTGTGAAGATTTGTGAGTTGATGTTCACTGAAGTCTGACCTTTTCTTTATCTGTCTTCAAAATGGGATTTATAGAAATATTTGAATGCTGTTTATTACTGCATATCCAGTAGGGTGCATTTATCCCTTTTACACAAAAAGGGGTTAAAGTATTATGAATTAGGTAAAAGGAAGTGGTTAAAGAATCCTGATAGAAGTAAAAAAGGGGTTAATGAATCATGACTGAGGAAAAATTTTATTAAATCATTCTGATGGAAGCAAAAATGGGTTAAAGGATTATAACGGAAACAAAAAGGTTTAAGAATCAAAAGTGAGGAAACTTCGCTGTGAGGAAAAAGGGGTTAAAGAATCAAGTTTTTTTCATTAAAGAATCCTGATAGAAGCAAAACAGGGGTTAAAGAATCATAACAAAATCAAGAAGGGGTTAAAGAATTGTGACAGAAAAATGTTATCAAAGAATCCTCACAGAAGCAGAACAGGGGTTAACAAGTCATAACATAAGCAAATTGGGGGTTAAAGAATCATAACAAAAGCAAAAAGGGGTAAACAAAATATTATAAAAGAATCCTGATAGGAGCAAAACGGGGGTTAAAGTATCATAATGCAAAGAAAAAGAGGTTAAAGGATCATGAAGGAAAGAAAAAAGTGGTTAAAAATCATGACAGAATTTTTTTTCATTAAAGAATCCTGATAGAAACAGGGGTTAACAAATCATGACAAAATCAAGAAGGGGTTAAATAATTGTGACAGAAAATTTTTATTAAAGGGTCCTGATAGAAGTAAAACAGGGGTTAAAGAATCATGACTGAGGAAAAATGTGATTAAATAATTCTGATAGATGTAAAAATGGGTTAAAGGATTATAACGGATGCAAAAAGCTTAAAGAATCAAAAGTGAGGAAACTTCGCTGTGAGGAAAAAGGGGTTAATGAATGAAGATTTTTTTTTCATTAAAGAATCCTGATAGAAGCAAAACAGGGGTTAAAGAATCATAACAAAAGCAAAAAGGGGTTAAAGAATTGGGACAGAAAAATGTTATTAAAGAATCCTGACAAAGCAAAAAGGGGTAAACAAATATTATAAAAGAATCCTGATAGGAGCAAAACGGGGGTTAAAGTATCATAACGGAAACAAAAAGAGGTTTAAATAATCATGAATGAAAGAAAAAAGTGTTTAAAAATTATGACAGAATTTTTTTTTCATTAAAGAATCTTGATAGAAACAAAACAGGGGTTAACAAATCATAACATAAACAAAAGGGGTTAAAAATCATAACAAAATCAAGAAGGGGTTAAAGAAGTGTGACAGAAATTTTTTATTAAAGGATCCTGATATAAGTAAAACAGGGGTTAAATAATCATGTCTGAGGAAAAATGTGATTAAATAATTCTGATAGAAGTAAAAATGGGTTAAAGGATTATAATGTAAACAAAAAGGTTAAAGAATCAAAAACGAGGAAACTTCGCTGTGAGGAAAAGGGTTAAAGAATCAAGATTTTTTTTTTTTTCATTAAAGAATCCTGATAGAAGCAAAACAGGGGTTAAAGAATCATAACAAAAGCAAAAAGGGGTTAAAGAATTGGGACAGAAAAATGTTATTAAAGAATCCTGACAGGAGCAAAACGGGGGTTAAAGTATCATAACGGAAACAAAAACAGGTTAAAGAATCATGAAGGAAAGAAAAAAGTGGTTAAAAATTATGACAGATTTTTTTTTCATTAAATAATCCTGATAGAAACAAAACAGGGGTTAACAAATCATAACATAAACAAAAAGGGATTAAAATCATAACAAACGAAAAAGGGGTTAAAGAATTGTGACAGAAAAATGTTATTAAAGGATCCTGATAAAAGCAAAACAGGGGTTAACAAGTCATAATGTAAACAAAAAAGGAGTTGAAAAGTCATAACAAAAGCAAAAAGAGGTTAACAAAAAGTGGGTTAAAGAATCATAAAGGAAGGGTAAAAGTGGTTGAAGAATCATGACAGATTTTTCTTTTTTATTAAAGAATCCAGATAGAAGCAAAACAGGAGTTAAAGTATCATAACGGAAACAAAAAGGTTTTAAAGAGTCATGAAGGAAAGAAAAAAGTAGTTAAAAATTCATTACCAAGTTTATTTTTCATTAAAGAAAACTGATAGAAGCAAAACAAGGGTTAACAAATCATAAAATAAACAAAAATGGGTTAAAAAATCATAACAAAAGCAAAAAGGGGTTAACAAAATATCATTAAAGAATCCTGATAGGAGAAAAAAGGAGTAAAAGAATCATAACAAAAGCAAAAAGGGGGTTAACAAAAAGTGGGTTAAAGAATCATGAAGCAAGGGAAAAATTGGCTAAAAAATTGTGACAGAATTTAGGGTTAACAAATCAAAGTGTAAGCAAAACGGGGTTAACAAAAAGTGGGTCAAAGAATCATGAAGTAAAGGAAAATGTGGTTAAATCATGATGGGGAAAAACAAGTGGTGAAGGATCATTTGGTTTGTATTTCTAGGAAGTTGTGATGAGTAGCTCCACCCACAGTGAAATCCCATTGGTCCGCAGTAGCGGCATGCTTTACTTTCATGAAGACGATTGTAGCACACAAATTCATAACAGCAGACCAAATACATCTTTTAGTGAGATCTATTTAATATACAGCCCGAGTCTCAGAGGGACAGAGACTCTTAAAGAGTCTCACTCAGAAATTATTTATCTTTACTGCGGTGATGCTGAATATTTTAAGCCGTAAAGTGCACATTAAAAGTTTGTAATATCCAATCAAATGTAATTAGAGTGACTTGGAAGCACTTACAGCAAGATTTTAGGAGACACTTTGAAACTTGGGCTCAAGCTGCAAACAGCGGTTTGTCTGTATGCAGTATCTGTCTCACCCAGTGTTATTTTAGCATTGAAATACTATTTTAAAATAGTATTTCTTTTCATATTTTCTATATTGTAATTTTTTATTACATGTCTATCTTTTATACTGGCAGATTTAAGGAGGGAGATATATATATATAGGTATCTATAGAGCGTTGGCAAGAACATGAATTATAGAATACAGAAATTAACAGCAATTATTAGAGATAACATCTACAACTAAACCCTGCCATCTGCACACTTCATGACTCTCATTACACCATCATTATGAAAACTGCAATAAAATGATTAACATTGCAGAACAGGAAATTATTGCATATCCATGGAGAAAGAGCGAATTAATTAGGCAGATTGTAACACAAGACTGAAGCCAAGCCAATCTTTTGTTGATGTTTTCATCTTTAAAAAAGGAAAGACATTTTTTTAACATAGTACGAGACTAAAAACACATGATTTCATGCATGAGACATTATCTGGAGACGTCAGAAAAGCCTTAGAAAGCCACGCTCATGAGAATATTTTTTTGAGTCCATCTATCAGCTCCCAGAGTCCTACCTTTGATATGTTGATATTGCATTTAACTTTACCTTCATGCAGGACGCACAGAGTCGAGCATATCATGCAATGATTTTAATCTGTATTCAGCCTGCAGCAGAGAAGCATGAAAGCAGGATGGGATCAGATGAGTGTTTTCGTCAGGCTGCAGATTTCACGTCACCAGGAGCTAATGGAGAACCCCAGGCATGATAGATCATCTTGTTCAGCATTGTTTATAAATTAGAGAAGAATTAACGATGCTGGATTTTATTTTTTAAGAGGCAGATTTATTCAGGATGCTTGTTTGTGCTTCAGCTCGTCGATGGTTAATTGAACACACACAGCTCTCTCATTAATGCCGTGCATGCTAGCCTGAATCGCACCAGCAATCAACAGCATTTATTAACCAGCAACAAAAGCATATTTTCACGTTGTTTGCCAGTTCTGTACAAACTTTAGCACAGAAGTCGACGTGTAGAGCGTGATTAGTGTGTGATGCTCACCAGAGCTGCTCAAACAAAGCGCACATTTTTATTCTGTTGATTTTTGTGTTTTTGCATAATGCAGTGTTTACTTTTTTTAAGTGGTAGCCAGAATCAGTGTATTATTTCTATACTGTTATTATTACTGTTATAATATTTAGAATATTTTTTTTTATTCTCCGTTTTTATTTAAAAAATATTTTTAGTTCAGTGTAACTTTAAACTTAGGTTTTAGTTTTATGTACTATTTCAGTATATAGTAATATTTTTAGCATTTAAATTTGTATATGTTTTTAGTATGTTTAACTAATTTGATTAGTTTTTGTTTTAAACAATTTCTATATAACTAGTTTTACATTTTATTTTATTTAGCTGCTATTGTAGTATTTAGTAATAATAAATTAATTACTAAACTTTGAATCGGCTCTTCATTTTATACTTTTAGCTTTCGTTTTAAGTAGATTTTTAGTAAAGTTATTTGTTTTTGTTCTTTTTTACATTTCATTTAAGCTTTAATTTTAAGTTTTACTTTTATTTCTATAATACCATAGTATTTATAAATGTTCTGAATTAGCTTAAATTTTTTTATGTTTCATGTTTTAGTATTTTTATGTGCTTTTTATTAATACTTTTATAAAATAACTTTTTTTTCAGTTATTTGCCTAAACAATATTTCTAATATTATTTTATTTTATTTATTTATTTATTAAGCATATTTTTTTTATTTTTTTTATTTATTGCTTTATTTAATTTTATTTATTGCAAATACCAAAAAAGCGATTTTTATGGTTTTAAATGATTTGTATTTATTGTACAGTACGCTGGTATTTTCTTGTGAATCAATCAAAGCTCATTTTGCTGCACTGATGATGATTTAGTGGCTTATTTCCAGCTGTAATGGTGCAGTGGACATCTATTTGAATAATTTGACACGATGGTGTGCTCTGTAATGCTATCACATAACATTTGGAGTATTTCTGAGTGAGAAATGAGAAATGAAAGTGAACCACACCTCAGATACTCCTTCTAATCACTCGATTCTGCAGTTTAATTCAACAAATTAAACACTACTTTTTAAACATTTCTGAAGCAAAAACTCCCAAGCCCTATGAAGGTTTTTTTTTTTTATTATTATTATTATTTATTTTTTTGATAGCATTTTAATTTTGAATCACTTCAACAGTTGAAACCTGACAGAATCATCGCAGCTGTCCTTTTTCACTTAGGCCATCCTTAAAAATATTTTGGTTTGCAGTAAGGTCTATATTTTTTCTTTCACGTTTTAATGTAAAAAAAAAAAAAAAAAAAAAAGTACAATTTTGGTGATGGTGATTACGTAGGTATGAATTTCGGGCGCATCATTGCAAACCTAATTTTGATGCAGGCTATATAGACCACAAATTGAAATCTTTGTCAAAAACATGTTTATTGCATGAATTTCAGGTGAGAATTAAAAAAATTAGGTACTGTTATACTGTTTTACTTGCATCCACTGCTACGTGTCAATGCAACCTACAAATGAGAAACCGTTTACTTTGCTTTCTTGGGTTTTTTCATTTTAGATATCTTGGGTATGATTTGAGTGACAAGTGTTCATTGAATTGATTGTAAAAATCGATTTAGCATGTCTAGATGCATTTTATACAGCAAATAACACCAAATATAGGTAAACCCATGGACAACAGGCAGGACGAATGTAAAGATTCGATATATTGGTAAAGACCAATATTTCTGATGATTTATTGGCGTTAAGTTACGTGCACAATGACAAACAGGAGTGCAACATTCTCGAAAAACAATAAGCAGAGTTGACTGCCATAATGCAAAACATTTACTGCATGCTTCAACATGGCTGTGTTTACGATTAGAAATGTCAACAACAACAACAAAAAAATCACATACGGCGATTCTAGCCTGTGCATGAGACTGTTTGAATACCGGCAGAATTCACATTTCTGTTGTTAAAAGAGAAACATTGTGCAGACGTATTATTTGCTGTTATGTGTGGGTCCGAAGCTGCAGTTGCTGTGTGTTCAAAAAAAAAAAAAAAAAAAAAAAACCTGGACGCGCTCCGAGAGATGGTCAATTTTCTATTTTCGTTTTCGAAACTTGTGTTGGTTGGTCCAATCGATTCGTGCAATAGATTTTCGAACATAAAGTGACAGTCGACACGGTCACGGTTTTAGACTAGACGGGAGAAGGGATGGGAAAAGATCTGGGCACAGTTTTTCAAGAACTTCGTGCCAAGTTAAAGCGGTGGCCATTATGTGACATCCGTGTAAACATAGATGACGTCACGGGATTTATTTATTTCTTTTTAAGAAATAACGTAGCCTTCGTTTGTATGTAGGCCTAGGCAATTTATATCTTTACAATACTTACTAAAATATAATGAATACTATTTTATTCCTTTTGTATTAGTTGTTTGAAGTGTAATAAATTCGGTCTTAACGCAAATTTACAATCGGCAAGTCGGTCAGACTAAAAGCAAAAATAAAAAAAATTGAGTCGGTCCTAAATTGACGGGATCGGTCGGGTTACGGCAAACAAGAATTAAAGTGTTGTTAGTATAAAGGCTGATTTGGCATTGGTTACTGGATTCTCTTTCCTGTGCTGCTGATCGTACAACCAAACCGCCATCCTAAGCTTCATAACTAGTCTAATAAAACAAGTTGTCATATCAATGCAAGGTCACTAATGCATCATATAATTTGAGATTGAAAATTTTCAGATTTTCTGAACTCAGAGACAGAAATAGCCACAAACTAATCGAGACGAAAATACTTGATTCAGTTCTGTAACTACAGAAATCAATTTTTCTTTCTCATCTTCGGATCTTGTTCCATTTATTATATTTCTGTGATGCTTTTTTTTTTTTTTTTTGCAACTGAACTCCTCTAATCTTTCTCTAACTCAGTACTTCACCAGAATCAAAGTAATTCTCTTTTTGATATCATAGATGCTCGTTTTCCTCAAGTTTTAGAAGGCTTTTCTTAGAGGCCGTTTATTTTGATTAGACTGGGATTGGGTTCTCTTTTCTTCGTCCAGCATTTCTCTCGGTTCATATTTCAGCAATCACGTGTTGCCAGGGTCAAAGGGTGTTGCTAGGTCACTCTGAGGGGTTTCTACGGTGTTGCTATGGTGGTCTGAGGGTTTGCTAGGTTATTAACAGTTATGAGTAGCTTACTGAAGATGAATAGTTTCAGGGGAACGTTCATTAGCATTAGTAATAGTAATGATTAGCTAACAATCAGCACTAGTTTGTTTCTAAAGGCAGTGAGGTTTCATCAGATGCTCATTGATGTCTGGTTTCAGATGGCTGGATATCCAGCAGAGCATTGTTCCTGTACAGCCTGTTATCTCTGCAACCTCCCACAACTCTCTGTGGATTTCCCAGCATGCCCTGTGCCTGATGTAATAATTTTTCTGGGCTCTGCTGGGAGCTCAGGGTCGTAGCTATGGTCTCTCTCTGTCTAATAGATGAGAGACACTAATAGACAAACACAGACAGAGCTCAGTCCTTGCAGTTATATAATATATATATTGTTATATACAATGTTCCTGTAGCTCAATTGGTAGAGCATTGCTTTATCAAGCGCAAGGTTGGGGGTTCGATTCCCCAGAAACACATGATAGGTAAAAATTGAATGCACTGTAAGTCGGTTTGGATAAAAGTGTGTTAAATGCATAAATATAATTTAATTTTTAATTTAATATTGGCTTTTTATTTTACAGTACAATAGTATTATTGCAAAAAAAACAATTATAATAAAATTAAATAAATGTAATTAAATTATAACAACATTATGTTGATGATGATAATTAATATTATTATTAAATGATACTATCAAATAATACAATTAAAATATTAGAATAATTTAAGAATAGTAAAATAGAGTAGACACATTTGTTAACAATAATAACAACAACAATAAATAAAAAATAAAATAAACAATGGGTGTGTATTATTTTATTATTTTATATATAATTATTTTTTTATTTTACAGCATGATGCTATTATTATAATAGTAATGTATTAAAATCCAAAGTTTAAGAAAAATAAAACAATAATAACAACAACAACAACAGTAATAACAGTTTATGAATTAATATAATATTTATTTATAATAGTAAAATACAATCACAATTATTTATTTACAGTAGTATTATTGCAATAATTTTTGCGTTTTTATTGCTCTGTATTGATGACTCATGATCTGTTCGTCCGGTCTGGATGAATAATCAGAAGCTGCTGTACTTCACTGTTTCCTCTCCTTTGTCTCCTTTTTAATTTGCACTTGAATGATGACGGATATGAGGCTTTTAATTTGGGAGGGCCAGCGGCGGGGCAGCAGTGTATGAGCAGGGCAGGGGAAGGAAATGCGTTCAGCTGAGGTGAGATGAAATTCATAAATTAATTCAGGTTTGCCAGGCCTGACGGTCTTAATATGGAGTTGACCGCAGCTCCAGACTGGAAGCCCTGATCCTTTTTTTTACTGCCCATTTAGCCAATTATTTGTCTTTTATTCATTTGAAAGTGACGAACAGGGACAGTTTGTCTTTTGCCGGAGGTCATAATGGTGATAAATCAGGGTTTGGTCTCAGTAGGTCGCACAGAAGATATTAAATATTAAATCTTGTGCTGAGATCCATAGCCATATGGACATCACAGCTGGACCTGGAGCTTTTATCAGAGATAAAAACTCTTATTGTAAATATCGAGTAGAGGTCGACCGATATATCGGTCAGCCGATATATAGGGCCGATATTTGTCATTTTTTTTATATATCAGCATCGGCCGATATCCATGTTTAGTAGTGCGATTTAAAGTCAGGCACGTCGGCGGGCAGCCCCGTGTTATTGGTGCAGTGGCAAGTGCTGCCGCATGGGAAGGACCCCAAGCCAAAATTTTTGGAAGATTCAACAACAGTCCTGGGAGATAAAGCTCTTCTTTAAATGGTTTCGTGGTGCTCGTTGTTGTATTTTAAAACGTAATTGTAATGTTTTCAAATGACACTTAGTATTAAAAATAAAATTATCCCAAACGTAACTGTGGCACTTGTGGCTGTGCTATATATTTATATATTACCTGTTTTATATATGTAATACTTTAATACAGTTTATTGATTTGTTTGGTTAACTTTGGATGCATTTTTTATTTTAATACCGTGCAGTGCACAGAATTAAGATTCGAGAGATAGTTCCAGTTAGTGCTCAATAAATGATGTTAAGTTTAGAAATGTTGTGAATACACTTATTATTAGTGTGACATTTTAGCATGCAAATGAAGGGGAAAACTTCAAGATATCGGCCCTAAAGATCGGCAGCACATATCTGCATCGGCTAGCCCTGACCTCTAAACATTGGCATTGGCATGTTTTAATATAAAATTATTACTATAAATTACTATATACTATATACTATAAATTATTATTATTATTATTATTATTATTATTATTATTATTATTATTATTATTATTATTATTATTATTATTATTATATGCTATATATATATATTTTTTTTTTTTTTTTTAATTTAACTGTAATTGTTACAAATAGTATAAATACATATTTGTATTATTTTATTTTTTGTTTACAGTAAGTTGCAAATATTACATTTCATGTCAAGGTTCTTTAAAAATAATATGGACTTGTAATTTTTATGCTATTACGATATACATATGATATATATTTATTTAGTTTACTTTTATTTCATTATATTTCTATGATGATTCAATAATTTTTTTTTATTAAAAATAATTACATTTCCTTTATTTATTTAGTGTTTTTTTAAATTTTTTTTTATATATAATTTTGAGAACAGTGGTGATTGTGGAGCCTTTGTTGGTGGAAGCTGGTTAATATGCCAGTATCATATCATCTGTAAGCAGGAGAGAACGGCTGGTAATTAGTGTGACGGTCAGCGGTCATCAGAGCTCTGTGAAAGACACGAGACGCTTGATGCATGGAAATAATGATCTCTAACCATCTTTCAGTCATTTTGAATCATCTTTCATCAGCACCAGATGAACACAATCCGGCTCGATCTCGTGCTTGTGATGCTACTGTGCTTACAAAAGCAGAATAAGACTTTATGAATTACCAGGAGATATACAGTGAAAGGGGTTTGAGATTTATCCTGTCTAACATCCAAAAAGACTTTATTCAAAATTCTATATTCAAGGTATTTTGGGTTATTGTTGGCGACAAGCTTGTATATTTCCTGTCCGGTAAATGAACCCAAAGGAAAAACAGTCTGTAATGAACAAAGCCAGCCAAGCTGAACTTCTCCAGACCTTCAGCAGATGCACTCTTGTGCGTTTCATTCAGGACGAGGGTACTTACAATCCCCCAGCCATCAGAAAACAATTTCCATCTGTGTCTGAACAACTTCCCAGAATGCAATGCACGAAGCCATAAAAATGTAATGTACAAACACATTCAAAAGTTTGGGGTCAGTAAGATATGTAATGTTATTGCTCACCATTGCATTTATTTAATAAAAATACAATAAAAATACTGAAATATTATTTAATGTGAGGAGGAATCGAATAGGACAAACGGCTTAACGTGTCGTGAAATCTTGTAACTTTCAGAACTCAAACTTCCTCTGCTGTTCAAGACTGAACGAGGGATAAAATAGAGGTGTTTGGGAAGTCTGACACTGCGAAAGAAAGCATGCTTCAGATGCCAGGTGCCAGATCACGTCAGTGAGAGCTGCTTGTGAGGCGTTTATCCCAGATTCACCGCTTTATATAAATAGTGGAGTTATGATGCAGAACTGTTGGGTTTGTGAGGTAAGAAGCTGTTTATGAACTTTTTAGTCAAACTCCTTCCAAACTTTCATACAGACCCCCGTTTGAGTGTTGAATCAGTTCCAGAAATGTTAAAATAATATTTGATGGCGTTTGCCTTCAGTCCTGAGAGGTGAAGCAGCACCAGAACGGCTCGTGAAGTTAAAGAGAGTCTGGAAAATAGACTGTAAAAAGGACATTATGACTGTTTTGGGTGCAAGGATATGCATGATTTTAAATTTCCAAATATTTAATTTTATTGTAATATATATCCCCCTTAAATGGTTATTAAAAGAATTGCATTTTATTAATGATTTTTTTACAATTATTTTTTGTCAATTTTAATTAATAAATAGAGTAAATGGCAAAATAAATGGGTAAATAAAAATAAAAAATAAATAAAAAATAAAGTAATTATATAATATTATTTATAATAACAGACCCTTTATTATAATAAAAATAATACATGCAAATGTAATTTTAAAAACAATTTAATAAAATACTATTAATTAACCAATTAATATACTCATCAATACCACTTAAAACAGATATGCATGGATTATTTATTATTATTATTATTATTATTGTTGTTGTTGTTGTTATTAATAAATAGTTCTGATGAAAAAAAAAAAAAATGAAAAATATTATTAAATTCATAATAATTTATCATAAATAAACCCTTAATATTCTATAAGCCAGTTAACATTTTCATTATTGCCCTTTAAAAACAGCTCACTTCACCTCTCATTGCATTTTACTGTTATTATGAGCTGTGTATAAAGTCTTATTCAGTGTTAGATGAACAAATTCCTCCCAAACCTTCATCTAATATCCGTTTGAGTATTAAATCAGTCCCAGTTTGAATCAGAGATGCTAAAATTAATACCAGACTGCATTTACCTTCAATCCTCAGACGGAAAGAATGGCTCATTTTATCCTGGAGCTTTGAAAAAGATTGGAAAATGGACTGTTAAAGTAAATTATGATTGTTTTTGGTGCAAAAATTGTTATAATATTACAAGGGGACTTGAGGGTAAAGAGTAAAAAGCAATGAGAGGTGAGATGTTAGCCGTTTAAAGAAGTATTAATGAGTATATTAACCGGTTGAATATAAAAGCCGTTCTTCTTTAACTGTGTGATTGTTCTGGTTTTAAGGGCCATTGGTTTTATGGCTCTTTGAACTGTTTTAATCATCACAGACTTCATTCGATACAGTATTTCCCACTTTGGGACACTTTCACACAATATTGAACACGCCGTGATTTTAGAAATGAGAGGTGTGCGAATTATTTGCAGTATTGTGAGTGTAGAAATGCCTTTGAACATCATGACCTTCAAACGCTTTTGTGATTTGTGAGTTTGGTGGGCTGCTGTTTCGTGGGACATCCTGATGAAGGTCATTCGTAGCACACAGGTAAAACGGTGTCTTGTTTTCACCACCCGCTGCTTGCATATCCAAATATCATGAAACTGTTTACTGCAAACGCAGTGCTTGCTGACAAACATGTTGTTAAATTGGCTTTTTTTTTCTACTTTCTGATCTGTTTGGTCAAAACAGGATTACGGCCGTGTTGCATCAGTATTATGTCCAGATGTAAAATTTAAGCATCTGTGTTGACGGCGTGTTGCCTGTGTGTTGAAGCGTTGAACATGAATAATTAGTGATTTGGTTTGCATGGGATGGTCGTGTCGTTTCGCTGTGATACCAGAAGAAGGATCTGGATGTTGTTTCATAACTGCAAGACCAGAATGTGTTTGCTTTGTTATGACTGTAGTGACTATTTAATAGTTTGCTTGTTTTCAAAAAAACATTTCTAGTAGCAAGCAGGGTTGTTATCATATAAACTAAACTAAAACCACAAAAAAGCTTGAACTTTTTTTTTAAATAAAATATAAAATTTCTAAATTTTGTTTAGTTTAAGTTACAGTAAAAATAAGTAAACTTAATAAACTTAAACTAAAAACCTAATCTTAAAACTGAATAGACATATAAAATAATAATAATAAAATGACAAGCAAACTACTAAAACTTTAACTAATTTTAAAATATAAAAAAATGCACAACAAAATTATAAAAATTAACTAAAACTTTAAATGAAAACATTAAATAGTTAAAAACAAAACAAAATATTGCTAAAACTATAATGAAATACTATAGTAATAAATTATAAATATTAATAAAAATATATTAATGCACAACGAAATGACTATGCAAAAACTCAAATTATGCAAAAAAAATCTAATTATACTAAATAAGTATATTGATGATACTAAAATAGTATTGACATTGTGAATATATACATATTGCAGCTTGAGCTAACTGAGTAAATAATTAGATATGCTTTCTTTCTTTTGTGTAGATTTGTGAAATTGATTCATTTTAGTGAATCGGTTCATTTGGATGATTCATTTCAGAGGAAGAATCACTTATTCATTTGTGTATCTGATAAGAAAATAGTTTTCCTATAGAAACATTTTGTAAAACATTGCTGTTTATGCTTAGTTTTTTGTGGAAACTGTGATACATTTTATTTCTTAGGATTCTTTGATGAATAGAAAGTTCAAAAGAACAGCATTTTTATTTTAAATAGAAATATTTTTTTAACCTTATAAATCTCACTTTTAATAAATGTAATGCGTTCTTGCTGAATAAAAGCATCTTTAAAATAAATAATGAAAATAAAGCATCAAATGAATAATGCCGAAGCAGGGTTTATTAAACCGACCTGTAGCATATAGAAACACTGAACTGGAAACTTCAGTCCTCTTTACTGATCTGACTGAAGTCGCTTGTGTTTTATTCTCAAACGTATCATAAAGCAGAGAGAACTGGCTTTATGTCTTATGTGAGTGTGATGATGTTTGGAGTCCATTACAGGACGTGATGCTCAGAACACCTGCTGTCATAATATATGAATGATAGAAGCCCCGCAGAGCGGCGTCTGAGACGCTGTAATGAAGAAGCGGCTTATAAATGATTCAGCTCTGCTCGTTTGCCATCTCTGCCGCTGACTTTGTTCTGTTTTCATGACTGCAAACTGACTCTCTCAAAATGGCGACTGATGCACGAAAGAGAGAGAGAGAGAGAGAGAGAGAGAGAGAGAGAGAGATGGAGAGCATCTCCTCGCTAATGTTTAGCAGCTCTGCTTTATTCCCAAACACATTCGGCACAAGCCTGTGATGCTAAAATCAACCTGACGGGGAGGAGAGAAGACAGAGAACCAACATGGATCATTATTACAGTATGTAAATATAACAGTGGAACACTGAGAGAGAGAGAGAGAGAGAGAGAGAGAGAGAGAGAGAGATCAAGAATCTTACTGACTCACTGCGGCCTAATTAGTGCACTAGCTACAGAACTAGTTTGTAGCATGTGAAAACACATTGTCCTGAATCAAATCCAATACTCGTTTCTTACAAATTTTGCAATACTGATTCAAAAAATTTAGCTCAAGCACGTCACACTTTCTAAATAAATATGATGCATTTCATAGCTTTTATGTTGAGATTTTTTTAAAGCAAGAATTCAGCTTGTGTTTTTGTTTTTGCGTTCACGGGTGGAAAATAAATAAACGGCTTGAATATTTGATTTCTACACTTGGACGGGAATTAAACACCCTTTCCTCTTTTCCTTTCAACCCACATATTGAAATCAAATATTCAAGCTGTTTATTCATTTTCCAAAAATCAAGCTGAATTCTGTGTTTGTTTTGTGATTGTGTTTGGTTCATGAGGTACATAGTATTTTGTTTTGTATAGAAATATATGATTTTATTACACAGAGAGAATTACAAATTAACAAAAGATAAATAAATAAAATAGATTAAAAAATTTTCATCTCTATTTTTATTTATTTATTTACCTCTCAAATTTTTTCATCTAATATTCAGCTTAAGTTAAATTAAAGCTTTATTTAAATTTACAACATTTTTTGAATAATGTAAACATTAAATACAGGTCATTTTTGTGGGATCCTGTGATGGTTTAATACCCCTAATCCCTTGTGCTTGATTAATTTAATTACGCACACTAGAGCAATACATTGGGGGTTTACGGAGACATGCACAGATGTTGTTAGAATTAATAGAGGTTTTAGTGCCATTTAGTGCTGTTGGTAAGTAGTTGTTGTGTTCGAAGTCACCGTTATGGTGATTAGTGTTCCCTTGGCCAATACCTCATTAACTTATTAATTAGGTTCTGCCAAGCCAGTGTAATACTGGTATAGTAGAATATGACAGGTTGAACATGATGTCACATAGAGGAAATTATGATAATAATAATTATTATCAAATATGATAATAATTTGAGATCATAGATTGTTTTGAGCAGAATTTTTTATGCGTTTTTATGTTCCACCATAATGCCATATTTATAAATGTATATAATATGACAAAATTGCTAGTGGTAGTTACAGTATTTTGCCTTTTTTAGGACAGTGTGTAATTTAGTTGGATGAACTTATTGATCTTTATAAAATTTTTATTTAAATCTTTGGCTTTTATATAAGCTACTCTTCAAAATGTTTTAAAAGTTTTTGGTTTTGAAATTAGTATCTTCTGCTCAACAGGGCTGCATTTATTTAATCAAAAATACATACATTTTTTAAAAAATATATACTTACAATTAATATAGATGTTTTCTATTTTCACTTGTAACTTATTTCTGTGATGCACAGTTGTATTTTCAGCATCATTCCTCCAGTCTTCAGTGTCATATGATATACTCAATATATATATAGTATGCATGGATATAGTAAAGCATTTTAAAATGTGTTTATGTTTCAGTATCATTATATGGTGATACATATGAAAACGAGCGTCTCGTTTCACTCTGGCAGTTTGAAGCTAAAGCCAGCAGAAGAGTTTTCGATGCAGATATGTTCCTGTACTCTCCAGCGCTCAGGTCACATGCTCTTCATGCGGTTGTTTCTACATTTAGCCATAACAGGATGCAGAACATCCCACAATGCCTTCAGAGAGTGCGATCATCGCCCGCAAGTTCTCGCCGCCGTTTTGCCTGTTTTCCTCCCATCAAAACAATAGTTTCCCGCATCCAACACTTGTTTTGAAGAGCAACAGAGTGAATATTTAAAAGAGCTCTTCTTTAACATTTCATCAGAGGAACTGGGGGTTTGTGAAGGTGACACATTCCTCCGCAGCAGCTGCGATGCATAATGAATGGATCCCGGGAGCTGAGAGGAGTGTGTACAGATGTTAAAGCACTCCTGCCGGACTTTTTCCGTGCTCGGAGAGGCCGTATTTCTGCCAGAGCGGACAGCCGCCTACAGCCTCCGCTGTTCGGCTGTTTGCTGCCGAAAGAGGCACGCAGAGGGGAGTTATTTAATCAGACGAGCGACACAAAACACATCCATCCCGCCATGATCTTGTGTGTAGGTGGGCGTACAGTATCTACAGGAATCTAATTTGATCTCGCCTTTAATATTAGATGTTCCCTCCTCCCAGAAACATAATCTACTTATTTTCTTTTAGCGCTTCAGCGGCTTCTTTTTCTTCTCTAATTGACTGATTTTTATGCACGATACTACTGGAATTTCTCTGAAATTATCAGATGATGTGAAAACGGAAACATTCAGACACTATGCACGTGTTGGGAAGACAATGCCAAGTATCGTTTAGTAGAAGAGATCTCAAGGACATCTCAAATTATACTCGGTTTATGCAAGTACATGAACGCAGATGCATG